>NC_046972.1:5228467-5313467 GCF_009769545.1 Cyclopterus lumpus
AGGCTCACCACAAGACCTACGATGCCTCCTATTCTGACTTCTCCCGCTTCAGGGTGAGTCCAGCACAACGTTTCCTCCTCCACCACAACCGCATTCAATTTTAATGTATCATCTGTGCAGCCAAACTCACTTTGTTGTCCACCATAAATATGGGTGCAGCGGGTCATGATGTCATCCAACGGAAGGGAGGGTTTGCCGAAGCGCGGCATCGGACCATAACACTACATTTCCCAGTCAAAAGCTAATTGATACAGAAGCAGCTTTTCTTTCAACACAAGCTCCGTGCAGCACAGTGCCAGTTTAAGGTATCAGCCTGCCACCATAAAAAACTAAATTCCTTGGAGATTAACTGCTTCAGAACTGAGCAACAACAAGAAAGTAATAACATCTGCTCTGGTTTGCCACATCACAACAGGCCTCGGCCTTCTCTCTTTGATTTTGTGTCCATTACTGTAATTGGCAGCAGTCTAAAGTATTTTTCTGTCCTTACTTAATTTATACCATGGCCACTGAGGATTCTTTAATCCGTTTGGCTGGATCAGCTTTTAGTTACTGGACAGTTTCACCTGTGGCTGTAAACTGTAGGCAGGGCCGGCAACACTGAGGCTGAGCTAAACATCTCGGAGCTCGCATTATTTTGCGTGTTTGGAGTTTGCCTAAATCTCCACGTCCAGACCAAGCATAGATGGGACCCTTTGTAGATGGTGGTACTCCTGTGTCAGCCTTGTTAACCCCTACGCAAATATTCTGAGGCTCAGGAACGGTATGTTTTAAACAAAGGGATCAAAATGTGTTGTATGTGTAAATTAAGGTACTTCATTAGCACTTAATACATACTTAAGGGTTCAATACAATCTATGTTTTTGGGGTTTCTTTGGTCAAAACTATTGTATAAAACTCGCAATGGGATCACTCCATCTGCTATCATATATGGACCATAAAGTGGTGGGGGGGGGGGCATTTCCTACCCCTCTGCTTCTGGAGCCCTCACTCAGACCACACTGGTCTTTGAACTCTGACTTAATTTTGTTTTCAACGACACACCTGTTTAGTTTAGTGTTTGCATCTTGCACCATCGCTGTGACAAAATCGCCTCACGCAAAAATATAAGGTCCCTCATGATCTCTGGACAGCTGTAGTGCCTATGACCACAGTCATATTTACTTCAGGCCAACACGTCAGCTACCGTCGCCCGCCTGTGATTTTAAATTGGTAACGAGAGAGGAGTACTTCAGAAGTGATTAGCAATTGTTTCCTTAAGATAAATAAACTGATGTGCACTAAATGAGAACATGACGATGCCCACAAACTGATACTTTTCATGGAAAACACCCATCGTCATTGCTTCTCAGGGAACTTTAAACTCGAGTGAACAAAGAAGTAATCCACATGGTTTGATGGCGGCCCCTCAAAGAAGGTATCGGTTATCACAGCTGAACAACAGGACTTCCCTAAACCCCAAACCCTGCTTGAATACAGTACAAGAAGCACGGACGAGCCCCGGCAGTGCATTGAGTTTTGAATGTATTATGCTGCTATATTAATATTTGTGTGTGTTTCTCTGTGTGTGTGTTCACAGCCTCCGGTTCGCGAAGGACCAGTAACACGCAGTGCCAGCAGAGCGGCCTCCCTTCACTCTTTGTCCGATGCCTCCTCTGACTCATTCAACCACTCACCTGGTGAGAGTCCTCCTCCTCCTCCTCCTCCTCCTCCTCCTCCTCCTCCTCCTCCTCCTCCTCTCGTCTTTGTTCGTTTTCATGCTCCAGGGTTATCAACACCAAGGACACAGTTGTGAAGAACTCTGTTCATTACACACACACAGGGATACAAACAGAAAATGTAGGAGTATTTATTGCGAAGACTATTCTCTATTATTATTATTAATATTATTATTCTATAGCCTGTTGTCCTTAATGGAAGGGAAGTGGTTAGTGCAACTGAAAATAGGGAATATCTTTGGTTCTTATTTTATGTTATTTATTGTCAATATAACCGCATATTTAAAAGTCTGAAATGGTTGGCTTTAAAACTGCCTTTCATACAAAAATTATCATTTCTTTATGTTATGTTAATTTGTGTCTAAGTTTTGTTCTAATGTAGATCTAGCAGTTTTGTTTTGTTATACTGTTGTTAAAATTATTGCTTCATTAGAGCCGTTAGTCGTCCCAAGGTTATGGAAATGCCAATAAAGACATAAACTATTTTGCCAGCTTTTCTTCTCACCTCCTGTTTTTCCATGTTTCTCACTGGCTTTTTCTCTTTCTGTGTGTTCAAAATGCCTCCTTTAAATCCCTTCCTTACTCTGCCCTCTCCTTGCTTCCTTCCCCTGTGCTCATCTTGTCTCCTCATCACAAACAGAGTCCGTGGACACCAAGATGAACTTCAGCAGCCTGTTAATGATGTACCAGGACGGCGCCAGCAGTCCAGACTCCAGTGAGGAGGACACAAAGCTTTCTATGCTGCCCCACCTGGCTGACCTGGTCTCCTACAGCATCCAGAAGGTCATCGGCTTCGCCAAGATGATCCCCGGCTTCAGGTACAAACCCGACGCACAGGAAGGAATATCCAGCAGTGGGGGCCGTCCCGGATAACTGACACATGCAATGTAGGACATTTTCTATAGAATAATGGCTCTAACACAGTGTCAGTGTCAAACTGTCTTTGGTACAATACCAAGATCGACGTCTTACCACAAAACCTGTCGAATGCCTGTCCTCATATTTCACGAAGGGGTCACTCCAAAGAAGTCCTCAATTTGAATAAAGGGAGTAATTTTACTTATTACTTTTTTATTATTAACCCGACTATCTTTAATGAATAGAACTTCAGTGCCGGCCTTCCTCGAAGTGCGGCAAGCGGTAGAGCAAAAAACTATTTGACCGCAGTGTAAATTATGTTTTTGGAAGGCTGTATGCCAACAAATATGGATTGAATATTTTGTTCGCTAAAATTATGTCGAGAATGTTGTAAATGATTATGTCTATGAATCTATATCTAATATTAGTGGAGCCTGATCTGTATCTCATACTGTGCAGGAAATACCTGCGTAAAACACTAAATTAATAGAAATAAAAGCCGTACCGATCCACTCATCTGTTATTGCCTTTCACAATAAAAGACAGTACACAAGTACAGTGTACAACTGTTTACCAGAGGGAACTCTTAATTCACACCGAATATTTAGCTAAATGGGAACTCCCTCAGACAGACTACCAGATGTTGCTCTGGGTCTATTTAGTGCAAAAGTAATGAGTGGATGACAGCTTGAAAGAAGGGAACCTATGAGCTCATTTTCTTTTCATCAGAAAACGCTTTTTCCATGTGTAGTGGTGGCGCTTTATGGCCTTGCTCAAGTCACACCCGCTTCTGTCAGTGTCTGGAGATACACACACACACACTGTATATACAGTTAATGTTAAATGTAACATAAGGCATGTGCACTGTGCTTGTTTGCGTGTGTGCTTTTATGGCCACACAAAGCCTGGGGTTGGAAACTGTTGCTACAGTAACCATACAATACATTAATGCATTCATTGTGCCTATAAGCCCCCCTCCACCCACCCAACACCACACACACATGTACGCGTCTGTGGTTAGGTAGAACCTTCTGACTGTTATCTGTCGTAAATGGATTTTGCCACTTGGATAATTGAAATCGGATGTAAAAGAAGGGCAAATTGCACTTTTGTGATCGAACCTTGAGCAGACGGCGGTTGCAAATGATGGACAATCAATACAAAAATTTCAGTCTGTTATTTTCCACACATTGCCCGCCATGGATGTATAAAGAGACCTGGATACAGTATTGGAGGTCGACGCCCCGCTCGTTCCTATGAACGTTGCTCCGTGGTGCATGAAGCCAAAAAGGTTTGACTTTGGATTATAATAATCAGATAAAATCACCCGGCTCCTCCACATCCATGGGGCCCACAGAGCAAGCACAGCAGGGTTTCATTTACCCCCCCCTGTTCTCTGCAAAATGACTCTGGATTCGGCAATTAGTGCATTTTACAACCTTTCGGTATGTGTTCTTACTGGGAAGTGGATTTTATTGCAAAAGAGATTATCTGCTGGGTTACAGACAGCCCTTTCCCAATGTAAGTGTATGGGGGGGAAAGTCTTAACGGACTTAACTTCGTGAAGTTGTAATTACCATTTCGGAAACTGTCAAATTTGATTCACAGCTCGGTGCTTTTGCTTCGGGCTTGCACCAGGCCCATGTATAGGAGAGCTCAGAATGATGATTTCAGTTGTCCCTGTCATTGGATTTGATGCAGATCTCTTATTCCTAACTTTGTAAATATAAACATCAAATTAAAAAATGTGTGTTCCAGAGAGCTGACGGCAGAAGACCAGATCGCTCTGTTGAAGTCCAGTGCCATCGAGATCATCATGCTGCGTTCAAACCAGTCGTTCAGTCTGGAGGACATGTCCTGGAGCTGCGGGGGGGCGGACTTCAAATACTGCATCAACGATGTCACAAAGGGTTGGTCTCATCTCGCTGCCGTTGGCGAAACTAACTACAAAAAACGACCTTGTTTTTTTAATTTGATTATTGATGACACATCCCTCTACACACACACACACACACACACCCACAGACACACACACCTCTTTTTCCATGTTCACCCAAAGCTCCGATAGTATCCCAGGAAGGCCGCGACCGCCGCATCAAGCACTGCAGTGGTAAAATGTGCCAGTGTGCACAACTACACACTCAGTGATGGGGATGATGATGCTGTGAATTATTATTATTTATTTTTTCTTCTTCCCTTATATAACGGAGCCTTACATGATCACACACACAAACACACACACAGTACCTTTCTACGTACCCTTGCACAAGACTGTGAGGTTTGGACTGCAGGTATTTTCATGAAAGCCATAAAGCAGCCCCAAACACACACTTAGCACTTTCCACTTTTAATCACTCACACGTGCAGGGAAGTAATGCTCTCTGTTCGCAACGTGTAAAAATACAGTGAGGGTAATGATTCTCCCTTGAAGCCCACTGCTGTGTAACGCATGTTCTTCATGTATAAATCGGTTTATAAAGGCCTCCCTTAGTGGCACAGAAGGTACTGCCGACCGCCTGCGCAGCACTAACGGTATGTTCCTGTGTCGCCCTCCACCGCAGCGGGTCACACTCTGGATCTGCTGGAGCCGCTGGTGAAGTTCCAGGTCGGCCTGAAGAAACTCAACCTGCACGAGGAGGAACACGTGCTGCTCATGGCCATCTGCCTGCTCTCCCCAGGTACTGCTAGTTGTGTGCTTTAACGTCTGTGTTGACAGTCTAAGTGTTTATCCCCAGCTGAGGATAACATTTTTAAAAAAAGTGTGTTAGTGAACGAGGTGGTCGAGCAGCAAGGACCACTTCATGAGCAGGCGATGACTCATTCCCCATCTCAATCATGTCAAAGCCCGTCTGGTTCCACTATTGCGAGTTAAAGAGCCAAAGCTTTGATAAATGTTTCGGTTCACGGCGTTCTATTCAATAATAATTCAAGCAAACTGACAGAGTTCATTAAAGAAATGTGGATTGGGTTTCATCGTTTTAGCATGGGTTACTACATGTTGTAATAAGTGTAATAATAAGCATGCCTATAGACCCAGATGACCGTCCAGTGTCCACTACAACAAACGGTCCCCCCCCCCCCCCCCCCCCCCTTCCCCTCCTTCTCCGATGGCAGACCGCCCTGGCGTCCAGGACCACGGCCGCATCGAGCAACTCCAGGACCACATGTCGGAGACGCTGCAGGCCTACATCCAGGTGAACCACCCCGGCGGGCGCCTCCTCTACGCCAAGATGATCCAGAAGCTGGCCGACCTGCGCAGCCTGAACGAGGAGCACTCCAAGCAGTACCGCTCGCTCTCCTTCCAGCCCGAGCACAGCATGCAGCTCACCCCGCTGGTGCTGGAGGTGTTCGGCAGCGAGGTATCATAGCAGAGGAGACGGAGGAGGAGGAGGAGGCAGTGCTGCGCTCGCATGCACGCACACACACACACACACACACACACACACACACACACACACACACACACACACACACACACACACACACACTCATAACCAACCCTTTCCGCCTCCCCCAGAGAGAACCCCAGCCCTGATACACCTGGACGCGAGGTAGAAAGATGGATAATCAGATAGGTAGATGGTTACCTTCACCTCTTCATCATCATCTCCCCATCCTCCTGCGCCCGGCCTCGAGTGGCAAGGCTCAGATGCCCGGGCCTCTGGATTTATGGATTCAGTACACCTCAATATGCTCTCGGATAACCAGATTGTATTTTAAAGCTTTGGATTGGCAACACTGCGCCGCATTAAATCAGGCAGGCACCCGCTACAGACTGACCCCTGATCGTCTCCCAATCCCCAAACTCTTCCCGCCCCCCTTTCCCCCCCCTCACAGTGAAGACAGCTTGATGGATGTGACGGCAGCCCGTGCGTCCCTTCGACCATCACCCCCATGACATTGTTCAGTGCTCACGTCATGCTCAGTGACTGATGGGAACGGATACACAGATTCACCTCGTGGGCTGGAGGGCGACGTTAGTACAATCGTGTTCGGTAGCTCTAAACTCCTGTCGGCGGCAGAGTAATCAAACTATACTAAACATCAGTCAAAGTCTCTCTCTCTCCCCCCCCCCCCCCCCCCAAATGTGTCTGTGCGTGTTTTTAAAGAGAGGTCTCTGACGGTCAGCTAAAGTGAAGAAGGAAGTTTAAGTAGAAACGATGAGACGAGAGGTGAGATTTGGAGGGACGAATAAAAGGAGGTGGGAGAGACGGAGGGATGTGCTCCGGTGGGAATTCCCTGTTCGCAAGACAAAAGGAAATTTCACAAAACAAGAATGTATGTATGATGCTATATAAATATAAGTGATATGTATAAGCTGATATATATATATATATATATATGTATATATGTATATGTATATATATATATATATATATATATATATATATATATATATGTGTGTATGTATATATATATATATATATGTGTGTATATATATGTATATATATATATGTGTGTATGTGTATATATATATATATATATATATATATACATGTGTATGTGTGTGTATATATTTAAGAAAGTGAAACATGGTTGCTTTCGTGGAAGCAAATAGTTCCGAGTGTTGTATAATGTAGAGGACTTGAAGGCCCCTCCTCAGTCGTGAGTGTGTGTGTGTGCGTGCGTCAGTCATCTTTTAAAAGGCAAATGCGAGCGTACACACACGCACGCACACAAGAGAGCGCTGATAAGTGTGTGAGGAGTCCTTCTATTTGTGTGACGTGTGTACAGTATATGAGAATATTGATGGACCACAAGGGGGTGTGTGCAGGCGCTGGGCCGAGGGCTTTAGTGCAGGGAAGCACTACGTCGTTTTCTTTTCTCTTTTTTTTGGTCTTTTTTGGGACCTGTGAATTTTGTAGACTGACACGACATCATGTTTCGTGGATAGTGACTATCCAAAAATCTATATTTTTTATTTCCGGCTGGTTAGATTGCTGCTAAGACAGTTAGTGATAGACAGTTGGACCGAAAACCAACTGCCGGCTGGCTGCCTCAGGGAAACGTTTGTCTGGTGATGTTGTGTACTTGGTGTTTATGGTGTGTGTGGCGTAAGCTTACAATCATAAGACAGAGATTGTTTTAGTTTTGTTTTTTTTAGCTCCAGCCATCACTGATTTCTAATCATGCTAAATAACAGCAGAAGTAAGCTAAAAGTGTAAAGTTTTTTGCGTTAACGATTACTCCCAGATATTTTATTCCTAAACGGTTTTAAAACTCCTCTCATGACACGGTGCTCATCATTGCACCTTCACATTGAGCGGCTAAAATACAGTGTGTTAAAACATTGAGTGATTATTATCAGCCTTAATTCTTATTTTAAGTGAATAATCTACAGACGTTAGCAATGTAGTGTTTTTAGAATGAATTCCTTCACATGTTCATCAGGGCAGTTAGAAAGTTAGAAAACACGGAGAGAGAACTTTTTCACATCAAATATAAAAATCACGCCTCTTACCTTTTTTTTTTTCACATCTATATCATTTCAACACTAGCCACATAAGCGAAGGTTTAGGATGTTACTCTCCAGCATCATTACATATCATATCACCTCTCAGCAGGCGCTCGGCCCCTCACGCGGGCCTGGATCACCCCCTTGTGGACAAACTCTGTAAATACCACTTGCTAAGTCTGTACATAGTTTAGAGATTATTGTAGGCAAAAATACTAAGATAATTGAGTTGTTGATGGCGAGATGCTCTTGGAGAAACGGCACTATATGCAATCGGGAGACGGACTCGTAACGTTGTGTTCAACCCGGATGGGCAGAGTGTGGCGCTCCTGGTCCGGTGGCTGAGTTGCTTCGGTGTGCGCCGAACAAGATCGGCAGCGATGGCTCCTTTTTGTCTTTCTTTTTTCCAACAAATTCAGATTCATCCCACTTCATAACGACACAATGCGGATGTTTGCGTGTCTTTTCCACACATCAACAGCCCTGAAAGAAGCTGGTTTTACACCAATATGGTCCCCAATGAATGGCCCGGTACTGAATGATGCTCTTACTAGTACGATGACCCGGAAATCGGATGTGTCGTACTTGTAACGGCCTCATGTGACGGCCTCATGTGACTAAACATTCCCAGTGGGGGGGGGGGGGTTGATCATTCCAACTGGCTGAGTCTCGTGCACCGTGCACACTCTGAATATCAGTGTGAGAGGCACCCAACAACTGTCTCTTGACCAGGACGCGTCCACTCTGTCCATTCCCAAGCTTATGGATGTACATATTCTCTCTTTCTAAAGTCTATCGATAAGCTTTCGACAATTATACAGTATATTCATAATACTTTCTCTTTTTTTTGGGGGGGTGAAAATCTTGTAGTTTTTGTGTGTGTTTCTTTTCAATATTGTCTATGTGTCCGAGTTCGCTAGCGCTGGGACCGAGAGGAGACCTGGTGGAGACCTGGTGGAGACCTGGAGCCTTTTCCTAGTGCTAAATGGACGAGCTCCACCTCCCTCGTTCCCTTGATTTCAAGCAAGCAAAAACGGAATAGCCCCTTTTTTTTTAACTAAAGATGCGGCTTCGCTTTCTTGTTTGGACCGGGAAGGGACACTGGCACTCACTCTCCTCCCTTTTTTTCTTTTTTCTTTTATGGAATAAAAACAAACATTGCAGCCTTGTTTCACCTGGAGCTGCACGCTCAAGGGGGGGAAGGAAACACCGTGGAGATAAAAACTCGTCTCATTTGCCGATGGAAAAGGCAGTCCCAGGCTACAAAAAACCCCAGCTCCATCTGCTTTTCCAGAAGCGGGATGTCAAACAATCAAGTAATCGTGGACTAACGCTGCCTCGACCGACTTACGCTGGATTTAGCCAACGGCAAACTGTCGCATTCTTCTTCTTCTTCTTCTTCTTCTTTAGCCTATTATTACAGCAGGATTACTCTTCATAGCTTTAACTCAGCAGCCGCCCAGGCTCTGCTCTCGGACAACTGTGGTGCACCAAGGGCTGATGGGAGTCTAGTGAAGTTTAGTGAAACAGCTGCTGTGGAATTGGATCGTGTCATTTTACTGTGGGAGAAAGAGAGACAATGCAGATATTGACTCCTTTATTTTGGTCCCGTTTGACCCCCATAAGCCCTTTGGACCGGACCTCCAGAAGACCAGAATCTGTAGACCGGTCTCAGTGTCCTTAACGAGATGAAAGGAGGCCGTCGTGGCGTGCTCTACAGGCAGAGTGTGCAGTGACCGACGAGGTCGCCTCCTGAACCCAAAGTGTGACATTTATCTTTTTTCTCACAATGTTCTCGCGATCGCAGCTCTTTGAATTTTAGATTTAAAAAAAAAAAAAGAAAGAAAAAAAAAAGTATCATTGTTAACGAGTAGTTGTTAAAACACATGGAAGAACTGGACTTTTTTTTTGCTTTTACATTCAACATCTACATCCGTTTTAAAAGGAATGCAAGGTCGGGGGGGCTCGCCTCGCTCTCGGGGCCCCCGTCACCCCTCCGCCCCTCAACCCAGGTCAGCAGCTCCACCTCAGTAGCCTTACTTATGGAAACCTCACTCAGCAGAAACATTGAACAGATACCTCAATAATTTACAGGAAGACTTTTCACAACAGCCTTTAAGGGAACCAAACATAAACTCAAGCTACGCACGCACGCACCCACGCACGCACGCACACACACACACACACACACACACACACACACACACACACACAGCAACCTTTGCAGTGTTTCTTTTTATTCCTGTTTTTGTTTACGTTGGAACAGGAAACTAGTTGCCAGCTGCATAAAGAAGAAAATTGTCCGTCAGAATCCTCTCGCCAGTAGACCGGTCAGTGTCCGAGTGGATCCCAATGTTTTTCCGTGTTAACCGCCGCTTCACTCACGTGGTCCTCATCTCTGCCTCGCTGAGTGTTTTTCCTGTTGTCTCTCAGTCTGCAAACCGATGACGTGCCGCCATAAGCTCTGGCGCTGCGTTCAACAAAACATACTACCTCTCCATATATATAGCCGCAGCAGTTTATTTTAATACTAAGTCAGAAGGTTTTTTTTTGTGTATGTGTACAGTAAAATTCCTTACATCTTTTTTTTTTTTTTTTCAAATGCTGGATTTTATTTTACCTCAAATCTCAATACACTAAATCAGAGGCCTCAGTAGCATCACGTATCTGTTTAAAAAGCCCACGTTCACTTAGCAGCCCAATTAGAATTGGAGGTCAGCGAATAGCTCAAAAAGAAATGAAATGATTGGTTGAAATAGCGAAGCTGTTAAAACAAACTAAATAAGTCAAATCAGAACCACTGCAGAAGAAAATGGCATGTTTTCATTAGTGGGTAATAGAAGCAGATTGACCAACACAGACTGAGAGTTTGAGTTCATCAACGCAGGCTGATTGTAAAGAGTCCATAATCCACAACTTTCAGATCCGATCAGCCAATTGGATTGGAGCTCGAGAGCCTGCTCTGTGAACGCGACCGCCGAGGCCAACCGGACAAAGGGCGGCGGGAGGTCGCCTTCGATAACCGCCCCGCCCTCACACCTCGAACGTTAACGCGGGTCTATGTGTGTTCGTCTCTCGCTTTCCTTAAAAACACTTCCCAAGCCTGAGAAGGGTTTGTAACGTTGGGATCCCGTATTAGATGTTCTAGATACAAATAGTGTGTTTTTCTTCTCCTCAACCCACCGCAGCACTCTGCCTTCTTCTAACTCCTCTGAACTGGTACTGAACTCATCCACTCAGCTTTCAGGCCTTCAGAGTATCTACCGTCAGCGCCGACACGCCTTTTTCAGTGAACACGACTCACCACACCTACCGACC
Source organism: Cyclopterus lumpus (assembly GCF_009769545.1). Classification (NCBI taxonomy): domain Eukaryota; kingdom Metazoa; phylum Chordata; class Actinopteri; order Perciformes; family Cyclopteridae; genus Cyclopterus; species Cyclopterus lumpus. The sequence continues at coordinate 5,239,817 of NC_046972.1, forward strand.
AATCACGCTTCGGCTCACGGCATCGGGCTCATTAAGGTCTGAAGAAGTATTTGATATTTAGCTGTGCGGATCTTTTATTGCGTCATCTGTCTCACGGCCTTTTGGGAAAAGGGATGAAGGAAAAGTGACACCCCGTTTTGTCTTCTGACTCATGGCAAAAAAAACGAAAAGCTCTTCAACTGGATGCTTATTGGCTGATTAATGTTTACACTTGGACTAACTGCACCATGGTACATCCTTCAAACTCCACGGACTGAATATCGAACTTTGGCAGATTTTTGAACCGCGTTTGAACCCGAAGAGAGCGATCGGCTTTTCTCTGCTACCTCTTTAAATACGCGCTTGCTCATGCACACACATGCACACGCACACACACACACACACTCAAACACACACTCAAACACACACTCAAACAACTGCATCCACAGGCCAACTTGCACTCACACCAACAGAAAAAAGCCACATGCATACATACGAACACACACACTCACACACACACACTGCACATTTGTGTGCACTTACTTATCCTTCACCAGCAGATGTTTTGCCAATGATGCACTTGTGTTTTGTCTCTCAAATGCTCTGCAAACTGTGACGTCATGAAAAAAAAAAATGTGTTTGTTGTCATCTGTATTTTTCTTCTTTGGAAAAAAAAAAAGTTACAAAAAACAACTCTAATCTATCTAGCAAAGTCCTGGGCTAGCCAGGTGGGTTAGAAGAAAAAAAAAAACGAATGAACATTAATTCATCCAGTGCAAATAGAACGTTTCGTGTCTTTTGAGAAGAAAACAAAACTAAAAAACTAAAATGCACATGTTGCTCAGCTCAGTTGTACCTTGGTGTGCCTAGAACCCACCGCCTTATTTTGGGACAATATCAGGGGTTTAAAACCAGAATCCAGGACGATCTGTTTCTGTATCGCCAACCGTTTTCATTTAGCTTCAGGAACAGATGTTTTTCCCTCTTCAGATCCACACATTTGTTCGTCGCTTCAATGGTTGTATTGAGTCTGTGGCTTTGCTCGTGGGAGGTGCACGGCCGCTTGTCCTCTTGCTTCATTCTGTACTTTAATTTATTCCCCTCGGCTGATTTTATTTCAGTTCGGCTCTTATAATGAATATAATGATTTAAATGTTGAGTAAAAATCTTAATTGTTGTGTAACAGAGTCCCTTTTATTGATTTTAATATAATTTGACTTAATTTAAGCTTTTAATTTAATTTCTTTTAAAGAATGTGTCCTGCCTCCCTCAGCATGAACTGTTCTCATCATTAGGAGAACAAAAGAGAAAAATAGAAAAGTGTAAAATTGTAGTTCGATCTCTGCAAAGTCCCAAGATAAGAACCTTTACCTTCACTCATGCACACCACCGTGCAGTAAAACTCACCAGACCTCAGTGCTTCTCGCAGACAACTTGTCTTTTCAACATTTACCGTTGCCATGGCATCAACGGATCGACAGATACAAGAAATAGTGTTATTCATACAGTACCTTAACCAACGTCTCTCTTTGTGGTCAAAATCACCGCATGTTTCTTTTCTTTTTTTGAGTGTTTTCTTTTTGCTCTTCTTGTCTTTGAAGTGTATCCATTGTACTTTGATTACATGCATTGTATGTAGTAAAAATACTGATAATGTTTTGGGGAAATCACAAATAAAACAGCTGTACATAATGATGCAAAATGTCCCTGGTGTTCCCGTTTGTCTTTTTTGTAAATGTCAGTAGAGGGCGGTAACAAGCTGCTGTAAAGAGTTTCCAGTCGCATGGAAACCCTTTGTGTCACGTGAACTTTAAGTAACCGTAGTTATGGATCGATCGGTTCATTATGTTGTTTATAGTGGTTTCTTTAAAAGCAATTTTCCAAAGCCCAGCAGCAGCTTGTTTAGTGCGTCCTGCAGTCTAAAACTCATATATATATATATATATTCAAACTGCCACCTAACTGACCAGGAGACAAGGAAAACCGGCAAATATTCACTTGCTCAGGAAATTACATCAATTATTCATCAAATATCAAATAACTACTAGAGCACTGGGACAGGGCAAACCTCTGCTAAAGGGACATAATGCCTCTATCCGATCCGTGACTTGAATCCGCTCCAAAACTTAAGGGGTTTTTCCCTGGCCAATGTTACATCCTTCTGCTATGTTTCCTGCTGCTGACACACGCACACACACACACACACACACACACACACACACTGAGCTGAATACATAACCTCCTAATTAATTATAATTGTTTTAGCTCTAAACCAGCTACTGGGTTTATGTATTTTGTGTGTGTGTGCGCGCGCGAGTACACACATTTATTATGGTTTCTTTAGTCATAAAGAAGAAGGAAAAAATAAGGGATTTCTATTTTTCTATTTATTTTCAAATTATAAACCAATTGCAAACAATAATTACATTTCCAGCGACTTGTTCTCGTCAAATATGACTAACTTCAGTGTTTAATAATGGACCATTTAGCGGAAATGAATGGAGTATGCAATAAAATAGTTAAACTGTTTAATCTCAAATACTCAGATGGCGGAGTAGTGAGCCAATGTATTCCCTACACATGAGCTCAAACACACTTAATGGCATCAAGGCACCAGGATTGTGCCTGAGGAAGATTCCTGCTGCCAAATATTCTCTCCTCATTATTCAAAATTCAGCTGAAGTAATGTCACAAGACGACTAAGGAGATGAGAAGGAAACAAGCACATGTAGTTCTGCTGCAGGTTGTTTATTTTGTATGTCTTTTCTCAAATTGCAGCGTGTTTCTATTTCTTGCGCTAATTACTTTAATAATGTCAGGCCTCTAATAATCCATCAAAGTATATGCAAAACTGCAGCAGCTCCCTTTGGGTTTTGTTCCTTTGCACACTGGTAGAGTATTTGACAAACATTCAATTACTTATTACCTGAAACCTTCTTATTAACGTTTATTGACAATAAATAATTCAACAACAGCTGGAACGCTGCAACGTCCTTAATGTGCAGTAATCCTTCCAGGAATCTCTTTGATTGACAGACTGAGCCGGGCTCCGCTCACTTCGACCTCCTGAGAGTTATTTCCCAGAACGCCACATTCATACATTGTCATATTCATGTAATGTGTTTGTGTAACTCTGTTCATTCTGTACACATGACATCTATTGCATCTGTCCATCCGGGGAGAGGGATCCTCCTCTGTTGCTCTACAAAAATCAGAACATTGAGCTCCGCCTACTTAGATTTACCACCAAAGGGAAGGTTTCTTCCCTTTTTTCCCTGTGAAAGGTTATTTTGGTGGAATTTTTCCAGATCCGATGTGAGGTCAAAGGTCAGGGATGTCCTATGTGTACAGATTGTAAAGCCCTCTGAGGCAGATTTGTAATTTGTGATATTGGGCTATACAAAATAAACTGAATTGAATGACCCCAGCAGAGCCGGTCTGCGGTGAGAGCCGAGCCAAACATCGTTAGGACCGGTTCCTCCCGTGGGACCGCCGAGCGGGAGACGCCGCCCATGGAGACCTGTGGACGTCCTGTTTTCGGGTGCACCTTTTTCGGCCTCGCCGTGTTCCTAACGACCCCGCAGCTCACGGCTGGGTCACCGTGTCCTCAGGCTCGGAGCCGCCGTCAACACTCACCTGTCGCACTCATTGCGGTGCACTTAACAAGCGCTTCTCCCATATTAGGCCCCACCCCTCCACCTCGCTGACGGCCAACCAGATGCTAATGGCATCTCATTAGCAACCAGATGCTAATGAGAATGTTCTCTTTAATACCAAACCCCCGTATTTCCTCCAGTATCTCTTATTTTCCAGGATTGTAAAGCCTCTGGAACCCCAATGGGCCACTAAAACTATCTACTGTAATCCACCATTTGATTTAAATCTATATACAAGATTCAGAGCAGTAATATAGCAGCAAACATCTATGTGTATATCAAGTGGAGGGGGGCAGCTTGGGTTGATTGACTAAATTCCCTATAGGTGTGAATGTGAGGGTTAAAGGGTCTCTATGCCGCTGCAATAATCCAGGTGTGCACTGTTAGCCGCTAGCCACCGGCTCAGCCGGCGCCACGCTGTGTGCTGTGTGGAGGTAATGGGTACGCTCTGAATTCCGAATTGAGCACTTTTTAACGTAGAGTAACAACACAGCTTCTCGCACACTGCAAATAGAAAATCTCCTTTCTGTTTCACCACACGTACAACCAGCTGAGCGGGTGGCAGTTGGTATCTGCCACAGGCGCTGCTGGGTTCAGATTTAATGAGACAATAAATAGATAATTAGTTTAATTTTCAAGCATTGCGCAGGCGCGTGCTCAGATAGACCCCTAGTGGTGCTCCAGCACCTGCCCTTTTGACCTGGATGAGAAAAGTGCCCCTTCTGCTGGAGCCCATTTTTTTCTTCATTCATCAGTATTTAAGAATAACAATGACCCTCTCTGTCATCAATTCCCCCCAAATGTGTTTCGATATCTGATCTTGTGAGAGTTTCTTCCCGACATGCTCCGCGGCGCTCACAAGCCCCGCCCCTCCCTCCTCCTCTTAGTTATCACGCAGCCTACTTCTTCTCTGACGCGCAGCATCAGACAAACAGGTAATGACGGTGTGTGGTGATACATTGGCAACTGGTCCGACGTTTCCTAAAAAAATAAACAAACAAAAAACTCACGAAATCCGTGATTTCAAAGCCTTGTCCAGCTGTTTACTGACGTTTGTCATGTTTAACCCTCCTATTACCTTTGGGGTCAATTTGACCACATTCAATCTCTAAATAAATGATTGACGTCATTTTTTTTTGCTTCATATTTCATGACTTATTCATTAATGTATTGGGGACAACTGGGTAAACATAAAATTCACATGATATGTTTTCAATGTCCTGTGCACATCTTGTATGCATCGGTGTTCTTTGGGGTCAATTTGACCACAGGCTTTTTTTCACTGTGTAAAACATAAGAAATATCAACATTTTACACACGTTGGTTTTGGTTGTTTTGGATGACATTGAGGTCACGATAACATACAATTGTATAATCTTGAGAATGTTTTAGGGCCCTAACCTTACATAATAAAGAGAGAGACGGCACCAAGGAGGACGCTCCTGTGAAGATCCTTTAATTTATCCAGAGCAGAGTTTTGATAAGTTAGAATATTTTTTGATTGCATTTGGTTATACAATATGGCCTTGTTTTGTCTGTTTTTGCCTGTTATTCATTCATTTATTCAATGTGATAATTTGAGTTAGTTAGTTAACAAAAATAAATATATAAGTTGAAAATATGTGTTTTTTATTTATTTATTTATTTATTATTATTTTCAATTTCATAAATAATGTTGGCGATGGGTGCCCTTTTCTTTTGGTTTGAGCACCTGCCCCCCAAAATGTCTGTGCACGTGCCTGAGCATTGGCATATAATCACCATACAAGGTGGGTCGTGGCGTTAGCGGTCACGACATCGTTTGCTCCGTTTTGGTCTCCGCCAACTCTTTGGAGGAATATCTGGCTCTTTAGTCTGTTTAAATGTTCCCTGTGTTCACCGGCTAGTTGTTCAACTTGTTGTGTCTTGTTGTTGTTGTTATTATTCATAATTGTTGTCATATTCATTGAATGTGTTGTAACTCTGTAAACGTTGTTCATTCTGTACACATGACATCTATTGCTTCTGTCCATCCGGGCAGAGGGATCCTCCTCGGTTGCTCTCCTGTTTTTTCTAATCCGATGTGAGGTCCCGGGACAGTCTGTGGACAGATTGTAAAGCCGTCTGAGATTCTGGGCTCTACAAAATAAACTGAATTTAACTTGATGTAATTGTTCCCTGCCGGGCAGGTAGTGTGTGGTGGGGCTGAGAGGAAAAGCAGAGTTTGGGTGATAATTCTCCCTGCCCCTTTGTAAAGAAATGAAGTCAAATTTGAGCTGCAAGCGGCGATGTACGGGCCCTCGCACCTTTGTGCACGCCGGGGTTACTCTTGATGCCGACTCACGTGGCCGAGAATGTCTGCGACTTTCTAAATGGTGGTAAATCTAAGTAGGCGGAGCTTAATGTTCTGATTTTTGTAGAGCAGATGGAAATGGACACGTGTGTCAAATTTCAAGTCAATACGCCATAGGGGGCGATCAGTGTGGGCTTTTAAACGGAACAACAACTCTAGGGGGCGCTATAGAGCCATTTCTTTATACCCAAATGCGAGACCCCTAAAATATAAAAAAATTCACCAGTCAAATTTAACAAGTTTCAGGATATTAATAAGTTCCCAAAATGGCCATATAATTGGCAGAAGAAGAATGATCAAAATAAACATGTTTCATTAGGGCCCCCAACGTTGTTGGTGCTCGGGCCCTAATAAAGAAAAGTGCAGCTTTAAGTAGTTAGAAACAAATAAAAATAAAAACGTTCCACATTGTAACAATTTCATGTTCTGTATGCTTTGTCCAACTTCTGACTCCAGCTGTTCCAATGATATTATGTCAGTTCCAGCACATTAAAATGAAACATTTAGTATTTCCCCCTTCAAAGTGGCAGTTCAAGTTCCAACAGTTGTTGGCTGTACAATGGACCCACTGGGGGGTTTATGATGACTTGGACATCTTGTTTTTTATTATTAATATTTTATGTCCATGCTTGTTGAGAATTGCTCCACGTCTGAAGTCAATCTGAATAAAAGCTTCAGCTTAATGTTATAAATGGGAAACTGAAGTTTAGGGGGTTAAAGGGAAAAAAATGAGTGGTTGAGAGAGAGGACGGAGGTGTTGGGCGAAGGTGAACGAGGAGATCATGGAGTTACGGAGAGTGTGTGTGTGTGTGTGTGTGTGTGTGGGGGGGGGGGGGGGGGGGGGTCGGAGAGGGGCTGCGGTAACGTTGCTGACGCACATGTGAAACATGGCGGGGAGGGAGGGATGGAAAGGAATCTCTGGCAGGGATCACCAAACCTCGAGACGAGGTCAGAAAGCCACTGGCGACATGACGAACACACACACACGCGCGCATGCGCACGCACGCACGCACGCACGCACACACACACACACACACACACACACACTTGAGTCGGGGTAGTAATAACAGTAAATAGTAGTTTAATAGGTGATAATCGTTGATGGGGTTATGATTGGGAAAACCAAGAGGAGCGAGGGAGCGGAGTGGTGAACCCCAATCTCTCTCTCTCTCTCTCTCTCTCTCTCTCTCTCTCTCTCACACCCCTTTCCTTTTTGAAGACATTATTATTTTAGTTTCTCTCTCTGGGATAGCCCTCTGTCACCACTCCTCTGTCCTTGTACCTTTCCTGTGTGTGTGTGTGTGTGTGTGTGTGTGTGTGTGTGTGTGTGTGTGTGTGTGTGTGTGTGTGTGTGTGTGTGCGTGTGTGTGTGCGTGCGTGCACACACGCATGCTTTTTTGACATGAGCCAGTATGTTGGATGGTTTATGTTTTGGTTGTTTGTGTAGCTGTGTTTGACAGTTTCACTGAGCGTTTTCTGTTGTGCAGCTTTTTGCTATAAATGTCAAACACACACACACACACTGTTATGTGTTGTTTCTATTTTGTGTGTGGGTGTGTGGGTGTGCCTCTCTGTGTCTGTGCAGCCTTGTGTGACCCTACAAGTGTTTTTATTTTAGCACTGGTATGTGAATACATGTACATGTGTGTGCAGTCTTCGTGCAAGTGAGACAGATAGAGAGTCTCATCGGTATGTATACGGGGTACGTATATATGTATGTGTGTGTGTGTGTGTGTGTGTGTGTGTGTGTGTGTGTGTGGTTACATGCTTATGCGTTCTGGCCAGTCGGAGCGTGGGAATGCGGTGGAGGATTTCTGTGGTATTTTTAATGTTTGTTATTAAGTATTACCACAAGGGACCACGACCAAACCCCAGGCACTCCTCCTCCTCCTCCTCCTCCTCCTCCTCCTCCTCCTCCTCCTCCAGTAACAATGAAAACAAAAAACACTTGGTTTAAATAAATCTGACACTGAAGGAAAAGGCCAAACGAATGAAGTCCGAGTCGGGTCGAAATAACCAGGGTAACACAAGGAGTGACTCAAAGCGATGGCCAACAGAGTGACGCACAGCAGCCGGTGGAGACGTCAGTGACGACAACGCGTCACTAATGAAGGCGTGATGAGCACTCAACAAAGTCACGACTGTTTGCTGTGCTGGCTCCTCATTGGTGGAACGAGCTCCCCATTGACATCAGGACAGCAGGAAGTCTCTACATCTTCCGTCGCAAACTAAAAACATCTTTTTTGACTATACCTTGAATAGGGAGGGTAGAGCCGTAGTAGCACTCTAGTAGCACTTTAGTAGCACTTAAATGTCCCTTACTGATAGTACTTTGTAGTTTAACGTTATTGAAGAAATTGTACTTGCTTGATTCTTGTTGTTCTGAGTTTGGACTCATGGTTTAATGCACTTATTGTAAGTCGCTTTGGGTAAAAGCGTCAGCTAAATGACATGTAATGTAATGTAATGTAATGTAAGCCCACATAAACACTTCAGTGAGGCTGAGGATTCCCACGCTGCATTTCAGCTCGAGATTGCAGAGTCTAAAGAGTTGAAGCTGAAGGAAATCGTACTTTTTGGCCTCTGAGTTTGAATTCTCGACCGCTCTGATTCCCTCCTCTGATTGGCGTCTTCTCCATAGCAACCGTTTCCCATGGGTGTTGTGTTTATGCCAGGCTGATGGACATAACAGGATTTGACCTGCTAATTTGCCTCCAGCTCAAGAACAAAATTCCCCTCATCCCTCGAAAAGACATGTTCTCCGTAAGCCCCCTGTTCTAAAAGACATCTGTGAAACTGAGGGTCAAACAAGTTCAATTAGTAGTCTTCACATGTTGAATTTTGAAGTGTTATAGTTCTGAAACTTTCCTTGTGCCTAGAAAAGCGATGATGTCATCCCAATGAAAAGTCTGTGGGACAAGCTGGGCGGAGCCAGTGAGAGAAATGCTTCATTAACTTCAACTAAGGTACACAAAGTTATATACGGTTAACATTAAGCTACTGAGCTATGCAAAAAGAGCTAACTTTTTCTCCCCATACTGATGCTGGCATATTTCAGGGGTTTTTCATTGTTGATTCATCACACGATGGTCTGCTTCAGTCCCGTGAATCACAAAGAGAGTTGAAGTCAGTGGAGAAACGGAGCGTCCCGATGATGTGTCGGTCCGGTTTCAACCATAAAAACAGTCGGAGTGGTTCTTACGGCGATAAGCGGCGTAAACACAGAGTGTTTATCTCCTCCTCCCTGAGCTTCACACTTAATGTGTCCACCAGACACTGACCACGTTGTTCAAAAAGGTTGCTGAGTCACTCCAGCCGCTCATCTTTATCTAACCGTCCCAAACGTGACCCCCCAGGGTTCCCCGGGGGTCCTTAATCGTTACTGAGAAGTTCAGCAAAATATATATTAGCGAGCTAACGTTTGACTGAAAATAATCCACTTTGATTCTTATCGTATGTCCCACCTCCTGGAGTCTGATCTAAAATGAAAACTTCTTCATGCAGAGTCAACTTTGGCATATTGGTGTATTGAGGCTTGATATTAAAGCTTGTGTCACACATGTCGACGTCATTCCTCGTCTGGCATTGAGCTGCATTGTGCAACTTTTGGGTGGAGCTCACAAAATGGAGGGATTCATCCCATACAGTAGACATCTTTTCTCACTTACACAAATGTCATTATTTCCTCTCTTTTGGAGAGGATTACTTCCATCCTTAAATCTAAATTCAGTTTCCGAAGCTTTTCTGCTTGTTTGCCATCTTCATTCTCGTTGTTGACGAGTGTCATTGTGCTCAAACACAAGGCGGGTTTTCCTGCAGACAGCAGGGAGATGAACAGTATGAACAGGACAAACTATTATTTTGAGTTTGATATGACTTACGTTTGTCTTTTCCAGAGACTCTTTCTTTTACTTTTTTCTCTCCTATTTTGTAGTCTTTTCCTTCCTCTGTCACATTTGTTTTAAATCAACATGTAAAGCATGCTTCATATGATGTTTAGGCGTTTCAGCCTTATTAGTTTATCACTGTTTATCCTTTTTGACAGCGCAGCCCGAAGCAGACTTCTCCAGCGCTCCTCCTGGATGTGTTTACAGTGGAGACTTGTGTTGCAAACTTTTGACAGGAGTCCTCGCATTCCCCCATCAGCCCCTGTTTTTCTTTTCATGTCATCCATCTGTTCCCAACTTTCTCCATTCCTGCGTTGCCCCCCTCATCTCCGGCTCCCTGCCTCTCGGCTATATCTTACTTCTTTTCTTTTTCATCTCCTTTTTCTTAAAGGAGTACGTGAGAGCGCAATCACAGAGACTCCACGCTTTTCCGCTCAAGCAGCCAAATATACACCCGTGGTTTCTTCCCCCCCCCCCCCCCCCCCCCCCCGCTTATTTATTTTGGGTTTTCTTGAGGGACGACATATCTGCGGGTAAAAAAACAAAACAACCAAACGGCCCGGAGCGGGTGCTTTCCCTCTGGGGATCATGGCGGCGCGGGGGTAAAAATAGCAACGTCTTTTCTTTTTTTTTTGGGTGGAAATGGAATTAAAGATTGGTGAGCGGCCTCCCGAGGGTCCCGCTCGCTCACAACTGGGATGGGACGGGAGAGATCATCACTCATTCATTCCTTTCTTTCCATTCCGCGGCGCATGTGAAAACAACAATTTGGGTCTTGTTTTAGACACAACAGAAAAGTACCACAGGCAGTCGTTAATTAGCAACAAAGCATCACATAATTACTTTATTATTTCCCCCCCCTGCAGATTAAACCAATCCCTTCCTGTCTCCTCCTCCACTACTCTGCCCCTGTATGTGAGATGATCCGAGGGGTGGATTCATTCTCTTCTCCCCGTCACTCGATGGCTGTCGCTGTAGGATGTGTGTGTGTGGGTTGGGAGGAATTCTGGGATAGGAAAAGAATCCTCCTCCGCTCTGACTTCTTGGTTTGACCTGTGTTTAACATGCCGTCTGCTACGGCAATCGACTACGACGTCTACCGCCGCCGCATTCATGCACGTGGTTCCTCTGCGGGGTGGGCGACCGGCTCAGATTGCATCAGGCGGGATGGTGGGCGAGCAAAATGTTTTGTTCACCCGGGTCTTTGCTGCAGCTAAGCGGAGGAAGTATTTATAATGTCTCCCTTGGCTGACATTGACTTCATCCATCAACTGTCATTATACAACGGAGGCTCTCCCCTTTGACCCCTTGATCGCTCTTTCTTCGCTGAAAGCCAGTGAAGGAGTGAGGAAGCTTCTCTTGCTGTCAACAGAAAAGATTTTCATCACATTTGGTCAAATTTAACACTGAATATTATGCAATTATTCTACATACAAATCATCACATCACAAATGACTCGTCCCTGGTCTTTAGTTCATGTGTTCACCTTCTTGGTAGTTGTTGAACGGGAGCTTTCATAACTCCTTATGTTGTGCGTTGTGCATGCATGGCTACAGAAATACACGCGCATTATGAATTCTGGCCTTACAGTATCAGGCAGATCGAAGATGGAAGAGGTTCACTCAGTATGTACGTGACTTTAGAACATTTCAAAATAAGTATCTACTCATTTTTAATATTATCCCACACAGTCAGTCTACTGGTCACGATCAACACTTTTGTATCATATCTTTTGTGGTTTCCATTCAAACAACACAAAAAAAGAATCTCAGGTAGCCTGAGGTAGGGCCAGATAAGGCCATATTAAATATTAGTAATACTCCTTTAAAACAAGTTAAATGGTCATGATTTATATCTGGTGTGTGTGTGTGTGTGTGTGTGTGTGTGTGTGTGTGCGCGCGCAACACGTTCTGGGGACCACTCAGCATTTACTGCCCACGGTCTCACTTTTGGAGATGCCTATTTTGAGTGGAAATGAACGAGTGAAGCGTGAAGATGAAACGGCCATTTCCTGTTTTCATTCAGCCTCGTCCTGTATTTGCCGCTCATAATTGCGTGGGCAGATGTGTGAGAACTGCGAATAGAGATTCCGTTGGAAAGCAAAGAAAATGTTGGCGTCAGCAGATATTGTTATGATGCAGAGCGGGCGGGCAAAAGGGAGAAGTGTGATGCGATTATGACGGTTGAAAATAAACCGTGTGAAAGTGCAAACGCCAGGGAGGTAAACTTGTGTTTCCGGGCACCGATTCCTGTCGATGCAGCGTCACGTCCACGTCAGCACCGACCACAGCTTTCACCACTCTGCCGGTCCCTTGGGTGATGCATGCGGGGCCGAGCGAAGCCGGCATTCCCCGTGACTGAGACAAACGCGCACAGACGCAAATACCAACAAGTTAATGCGCATTCCCGAGCGATAAAACGACTCCAAAATAATACATTTGCCCGTGTTTGCAGCGGGAATTCATTTTTCACATCACGGTTTGAAATGTGTTTGGTACGCAAGGCGGTTGTGTGGAGGTGATTGGAACCAGAAACCGGGAGAACAGAGACTCAAAGGCCCGAGAATGAAGACGGAGTGCACGAACAAGACGTCGCATGACATCATGAGAGCGTAATCAGCCCAATGTGGGGAAGAAAGGACGGCTGATTTAAGACAACGTATATTATGCTGACGGTGCAAGATGCAGGTCGGACATCAAATAAAAAAAAGAGATATATTTATTTTGCTTCTCATCAAATGTAAATATATCTCTGCGCACCAAATTAGCAGAAGCTCATTCGAAGAGACACGTTTGGAAAGAAAATGTCCCGAGAGTCCACCGCCACGTGAAAGAAGCCGGGGTCTTTCACTGGAGGGGTTTGATGAACAGATTGCAGGCAGGTGTTGGAGATGAGCCCAGGGTTAGGGTGATGGAAGCCCCCCCCCCATCCCCCCGTTCCCACTCCAAGACTTGGGAAAGAGTGAGATGAGAAGATGGATACCGCTTTCATATGTCTGTCCAATATGAAACTTGAACAATTAGCGGGTTAGCTTACCTCTTTAAGGACTGGACACAGGTGAGAACAGCTAACCAATGTCCCGTGCAGACGTGTGAGCGTGGACCAAATCCTGCTGTGTTTTATGAAAGTATGAAAGACATTAAACGACGGCATCAAACGGACGGCAGCATGGCTCAACCGGGCCTTCGTTATTAGTATGTTTACAAAAGAAACAACAAGAGGAGAAGCAAAGGTGTAAAACAGCAGAGTGAATGATGAATTGTGGCATGTCCAATCACTGGATTGTTTACTCAGCTGTTTTCACTATCCATAATTGAGCGGAGAGCATTCGTGGATTGCTTTTCTTTTCTTTTGCAGGTCAGGACCAGGTCCCTGGCCTTCGACCTGGTCTGAGGGGGACTGGGTGTCGAAAAGCGTCTGTGAGTGTTTTAGTTCGGACTACTGCCGGACGGGTTTTATATTGTTTGAGGATGCTTATCTTCCAATTAGGATTTACCTTTTCAATGTTCTTCTTCACCGAGTGGCAGATGCACACAAACTACGTTGTATCAATTCTCAATTATCAATCTGACCGCATCGAACTTCTTTTAGAGGCAACGACTGGACCAGATGTGACTCCGGGCTCCGCCGGTCTGTCCTGGTCTGAAACTACTCAAGTGAGTCCTGGTCTAGAGGACTTTAATTCTTTGTGCAGCCACAGAGTCAAGGTCCCCCCCATCAAAGAGGAAATGACTTCACAAGCCTCAGAGGCCTCAGCAGTGCCTGGGGGAGGGCTGGTATGCGGCACGCACGCACATACACACACACACACACACACACACACACACACACACACACACACACACACACACACCTTCAAACCTGTGCGTTAATACCGCCACACACAAATGCACGATTGCGAGACACAAAGTAAACACAACACTGCAGGAACACACACACACATATAGGTACTTTAAATACACGCACACACGCACACACACACACACACACACAGCCCGTCGGGTGCTGAGCGCATTATTTATTTTTGCTCGCCTGTGTGTGAGTTAAAATTGGAATGTTTCAGCTACATAAAACGTTTCCTGTTTTGACGACTCCCTCGCTGAGCTGTTCCCTCAGCTAAATAGTCCCAGAGCACCACGTCATGACACACAGGGAAAGTGTGTGTGTGCGCGTGTGTGTCTGGCGGTTTCTACATAAACAGTGTACTCATGGGACAGACTCTCATTTACTTTTAGGAAGACGCATTTAAAGTCGTACTTATAGTACATACTTTATCCAACCGCAGGTCAGGACCCACGAGTGTGCTGCCGCTCCCGCTGTGCACCCGAGTGGCTCTCTGAGCCAATAAAACCAGTTCTGAGAGGTGCTGCTACGGATGCATCTGCCCCCTGTTGTGTGGACTGGTGATGGATCAGAACAAGCCATCTGATCCCAACACAGTTCTAGAGGCACCAACTAATCCCACCATGCAGGCCCCTTTGGTGGCTGCTGTGGAGCGGTGAGATCTTCCTCACGCGATCTTCGTCACATCCTCGTCAGCAGAACGAGAGCCGTCGTGAAGATGTCCACGAAGGACTCCAGAGTTGACCAGGGAACCGTTGAGCAGCTCTCCCGGAGCTTTCGATCGTGTTCAATGATCTTCATGAGCAGGAGAAGCTCAGTTTACAAGCGAAACATGGAACAAAGGTTCTAAGATAAGAGAGAGCCCAGCACACCGTTGCACCAAAAGACCTCACTCGAATGCAAACCTCCTTCGTTTTAGTCCATATTGTGATCATTCCGTAGCTATGATTAAAAACGGATAATCATCTATTGGCAGGAATCCCAGAAACCGATATTTAACCGTGTGATTTATTTTGGGCAACTCACTCACAAGGTGTTCAGACATTGTGCAGAGAGCCGTGAGCCGACTGCGTCTCCACACTGTGACACATTTGTGGGAAGAATACTCGCAGCAAAGTATACGATCAGACACACACACACACACACACACATCTCCCACCCACTGCCTTTGAAACCATGCACCAACATGTACACATACTCAATGCAGAGAGTTTGTGCTGCTCTCATTACATGCATGAAAACCCACTCGAGTGCAACATTTTATTTTGTCTTTCCGTCCCTTGACACATTTGTCTTTCTCACCCACAACTCTTCTCTTTGTGCACACACACACACACACACACACACACACATGCACACAAACACACACACACAGACACAAACTACCTCTTCCCTTTCCCTCCCTTGTCTGTAATCCTTGCAGCTGTTGCTCTTACTCACATTGCTGCCAACTCCAGCCAAAACCGTGTGTGTGTGTGAGTGTGTGTGTGTGTGTGTGTGTGCGCGCGCGTGTGTGTGTGTGAGTGAGAGCGAGACAGAGTTACAGAAAAAGCTTGATTCTCAATGAAGGAGGTGGGACAGAAAGAGCGAGGTGGAGAGATGCGAATGAGAGGATGGGGAGATGGAGAGGAGGAATCAAAAATCCCCCTCCACTCCCCCTCCTGAGAGAGCCTCCGTCTTCCCCTTTTCTTTTTTTTCCAGATCCCATTGTGTTCCCTCCTCACCTCCTTCCTCCGCCCGTCCATCTCCACATCCTCGGCAAATGCGGGGCTCGGGTATTCGGATATCACAAATCCATCAGCCACATCTGGCTCCGTCGCCAGTGTCGGGCGGAGAGTTTGGCTGCGTGCAAATAATAGCTAAATATATAACGGGGGTATTACATCTCCCAGGGCGGCTGCGGCTTGGATGGAGCTCCTTTTTGTGTGCTCTTACGTGAACAGTATGAGTTTCCAAATGAGGATACAGTACCGCAGGAAATATCTTGTGTTTTGCTCTCGTTTCCATTTTTTCGTTCCTTTTCTCTTCTCCACCGGTTGTAACGACCCCACTAAGTATCTGTTTTTATTCAGTTTTGGCCTGGTTGAGTGTTTGGAAAGTGCTGCCGTTCACAGTCTCCAGTACACTCCATTAGAGCTGCTTGTCTGACGGTCGTAAAAAAACCTCCTCCACCCAAATCTTTCTTGGCCGTGTCTTTTTTGTCTTGTTTCTTTCACGCTTTATGTTTACAACAACATGAATGCCCTGAAGGAGAGCCGGTCTCAATATGTTGGCCATTATCGATATCATGGACGATATCAAATGGGCATGTCACTCCCAGATGACTAAATTCAGACCCTAGACACACACACACACACACACACAGTTCTACATGCAGCGTGAACACTTGAATGTTAATTTCTCCTCTTGGGGATTTTATCAATGTATAAATACTCTGCTGTTATATGTCCTAAATAGGTAATTGGTCACCTCATAGTGTTATTTATGTATTAATCATGCATATGTGATGAAAAGATCTAAAAAAGAACTTCCTGTTGTTGTCTTTTTTAAAATGTAATTTAATCCGCTCTTGTTCATCTCGATCTTTTCTCGGCGGAGAACATTTTGTTGTTTTGCTCATTCTGTTATTTCCGACACTGTGGCTCGTATAAACAGTTCCAATGTGCTGGACAGAATGAACTGTCTTCGCTGCCTCCGTGCAGCTTGTGTACATCACTGGCAGCCTCGTGTACACACTGCTGTGTGGAGGAAGCCTGCAGGGTTTATTTACATTCAAGTTGGGCCACAGCGACACACTGAAATATGACAGTTTGTGCAGGCTGTGCACTCCTAATGATGCACTTCATATCTGTTCATATCTGACTGGTCATCATGCTGTTAGCCCCAACTCGTACACAAGTGGTACGGAGTGAATTTGCCTTAAAGCACATTGTCAAATCTCGGTTTTTGATCATGTTTCCCAAGAGACGACCTTTTGTGGAAGGCAGCTTTGTTGCCAGAGCGACCGCGCCCACGGGACACATCCCCTGCTTCGTAACACACACCGTCAGTTACAGCAGTGCAGCTATACATTCTCAATGACCTCATAGTGCTACAGGTCCAGTGTGTGTGTGTGTGTCTGTGTGTGTGTGTGTGTCTGTGTCTGTGTGTGTGTGTGTGTGTGTGTGTGTGTGTGTGTGTCTGTGTCTGTGTCTGTGTGTGTCTGTGTGTGTCTGTGTGTGTGTGTCTGTGTCTGTGTGTGTGTCTGTGTCTGTGTCTGTGTGTGTGTGTGTGTGTGTGTGTGTGTGTCTGTGTCTGTGTCTGTGTCTGTGTCTGTCTGTGTCTGTGTCTGTGTCTGTGTGTGTGTGTGTGTGTGTGTGTGTGTGTGTGTGTGTGTGTGTGTGCCCTATGTGGTTCACTAGCAGGAAAGACATGACCCGCGTTGGAAGGCTGCTGCTCGAGAGGCCAGAACCACACCACTTAACCTCTGCATCGCAACGCGCACACACACGCGCACACACATACACACACACTCACCACAACCATTCACTGTAAAATCCTCCAACATATGGATGCTATAAATTCAAACGGACCAATAAATTCTACAGCAACGCACTTTTATTCAGTAGAAATGCTCTTACTCCTTTGGGTTCAATGCGTTTTTGTTCCTTTTTTTTAGGAAGTTAAAACCATAATTCTTCCCTGAAAGACAGCTGGCATGTTATATATATACGACCGAGATATTGACGAGCTGTACGCTGCACTCTCACCAGTGTCTGAACACTGGAAGGAGGAGGGGGGGGGGGGGGGGGGGGGGGGGAGTGCAGCTCTGTTACATTTCTGAGAGTTACATTTTTTTTCCTCGAAGCATGTGAAATGTTTATCTTTATGAATGATCACATCCCTGACATTTCATTCTTTACTAACAACAGCAATGATGAACTGTGCTGATGTAATACCCAAAGCTCAGTTGACGAGCGCTTCGTTAAGAAAATATTACAAGTGCCGACATAAAAACCAAACTCCAAACAATTCACCCAGCCAAAGACGTTAAAAGGCCCTTGCTTCCTTAATTATGCAACCTTTCAGCAACTGCTAATGAAAAGATTTTTTTTTAAAACCCAACAATGTGTGTTGTTGCACATCGGGTAGCCAGTGAGTGAGTGCTGGGAAGCCGGGGAGTATTGCATGTCATCTAACACTAACATTCTTTAAGTAGGTCAAGTGGAGACGTGATTCCCAGCCTTTTCCATAAACCCACTGATGTAACGCTGACCCACAAAACAGCAGCAGCTGCTGGGATCAGGGGTCTGGACCCCATCTCATCTTCTCCTTCCTCCTCCTGCCTGCTCCTCCTGCTTGTCCTCCTGCTCTTTTCCTTTCGGTCGGTTTCACTTTTACTCCTAAGTTCACCCGCGTCGTTACATCTTTCTTTGTCAGTATTGCTGTCATCATGGCCATAACCGAAAAAGTTGCCCAATCTTAACCCTGACCATAACCACAGCTGTTTATCTGTCTAAACTTTACCTGCGTAGTTACCCTGCAAGCCAACGCGGATTTGTTTGGCTTCTCGGTTTTCACTCGTGCAGTGTGTTATTAGACTGGACTGAAGTTATTGCCTTTAAAGGCCCAGCTTAACAGAACTGGGCCACGGTGTTTACATCTGGGTTTCATTGCAGCGGCTGAGTAGAGGAAGCCCCTCGATGGATTGAGTCAAAGCTGTTCGAGGTGACAATACCAGCAGTGGGCGCTCGACTGGCTTCTCTCCCCCAGAGATTCACCTCACATTCTCCAGTTCTGCCCAGTAAAGTGTCTTAAAACCTGCATTCTCTCTCCTGACCAGCAGGGGGCGACTTCTCTGGTTTCAAATAGAAGTCTGGTTGTGTAAAAGTCTTTGAGAAAATGACTCTGCTTCTCTCTTGATTTATTCCCTCAGTAAACATGAGTTCATGGTCTACATTTAGTTTCAAGTCTTCTTCAATGCAGCATGATGTTCATTTAGTAAATGATGGTCCATTTAGAGTCAAACAGACCATAAAGCAGAGAGTGCTTTAGGGCGGGTTTACTGTGATTGACAGGTCGCTACCAGAGACATACGTATATGACGTACGTGACACCTCCTCATTCTAAATACGGTAACTTCCATTCATTGGCTGCAAAAAAAAACAAGATGGCGACGTCACAATGACTTTGTCCATTTATATACAGTCTATGAGTAAAACGGACATTTCCACTCAAATTAGCATAGCAGGATGGTCAGAGTGGCGACCATTATGTGTACCTTAGTGGGCACCATTTCTTTATTTCTATCATCATCTGCTGTGACCCTCCAACCTCGCTGCTCCAGTTACACTTCTTCCTAACTTACATACATTAGAAGTCAAAGGAAACTAAACATGATTTTCACAACGGGAAGTGGTTTCTTATTTCCTTCCTCGACTCTGATATTTTCAGGTCATCTTTTTTAATTCGTGAGATAGAAGTCGTCTGTACAGTGGTGTAGCGACTAGCACTGTCGCCTCACAGCAAAGAGGGCCCCGGGTTCGGATCCCGGTCTGGGCAGTCCTTCTTTGTGGAGTTTGCATGTTCTGCGTGGGTTCCCTCCGGGTTCTCCAGCTTCCTCCCACAGTCCAAAGACATGCTCATGTTTATTGGACTCTAAATTGCCTCTAGGTGTGTATATATGTGCCCTGCGATAGACTGACGACCTGTTTGAACCCTGCATTCGCACAATGTCAGCTGGGATCGGCTCTGCAACCCTAAATAGGATAAGCGGTTCGGATAATGGGATGGAGATAGAAGTCTGGACTTCAGGCATTAAACTTGAGCCCTCGGCTAGATTTGTTGTGTTGTGTATAACCAAATGTGCCAAATGTTATCTGACCTTTTCCCAGAACCTTTCATCAACAGGTGCAAGCCCACAGTATTCTCCAGCAGTGGCATTTCCACATGACTGACTAATAATACTGTAATCTGATTCGATTTACTGGAATCTCACTGGAATGTCCTGAACGGCAGCTAAACTGTGACTTAAATGATCACACATTCCTGGAAAGTTGATTTCCTCCAAAAGGTTCAGTACATAGCGTATGAAGATCATAAAGAGGCGGAGTCCCTCCCCTATTGTTGTCCCGCTGTTGGACCGCATTCTGTAAAAGGTATGTATTGTATTTGGAAGTCTCATACTTCCATAGTTTTAAGACTTTCTTGACATGCAAAATAATATTTTAAATTGACACACGTGTGTGTAATTCATGACACAATTCAAACGGGATCAGAAAGCTATTTGTCCCTCGCCGTTGACTGATTATGGTGTGAGGGGTGAGTGTCGTGATTGACAAGCCAGTCCATTGTTTGTGACCTGTTCTGAGCGCTCAGGCCCTCCTGACAGCGGGACGGGTACTGACGCTCAGCAGACAAGGCTGGTAACCACAACAGAGGAGGGGAGGTGGAACAACACAACACACTCACTAATCAGTGTACAAGCATCACACCCACATCTGGAGACATCTGTGTGTGTGTGTGTGAGTGAGAGACGGCGACGATGAACAGTTTAGTCAGAGCGAATGACAGAAAAGGTGTGTGTGTGTGTGTATGACTGTGTGTGTGTGTATGAGTGTGTGTGTGTGTGTGTGTGTGTGTGTGTGTGTGTGTGTGTGTCTGGTTGGTTGAGGTTGCAGAGATGTCAGAAAATCAATGTTGCTGGTTTGATTTCTAGTAGTGACATTGCAAACGGCAAATAAGGACACTTGACCACTTTTAACGTGTGTGTGTGTGTGTGTGTGTGTGTGTGTGTGTGTGTGTGTGTGTGTGTGTGTGTGTGTGTGTGTGTGTGCAGATATGTAGCTTCCCAGCCCTACAGAGGGACCTCGCCCTTGCATTCAGTCAGTTTAATAATAAACACATTCTCTGCATTTGGACACACACGCACACACTTTCTTTGTCTTTTTTTTCCCCAACGCACACGCACATGTGGACAACACGCCTTATGTTTGCCATGCATTTGACAGTGTCGCACGGCATTGTTTTATTCGTCCAGAATGAGACTCAGATGTGTTGAGGGAGTCTGATAAACAAAGTGCGGCGAGCCAGCCGCTTCATCGGGCGGCATTACACACAATCGGAGCAAAAGGCCTGCAGAGCTGACCTCTTGCTTCAAATTAAAGCGAGGGCTTTCATTAAAATATGTTATCCCCGGGATCCAAATGAGAATTTAGTGTCTTACGGTGGGACCCAGGATTTCATATTGCTAGCTTGTGTTCTGGTGGGACCCGCCAGAAGAAGGCCTGTAACATATTCTGGGTCCTTTCCGTACCCCCGAGTTTAGGAAACCTGGGAGGGGAACATGAGGAAGTCGGACCAGCAACTGATTCTCATCATGTAACCTGCTGTCGCTCTGCATTCTGCATCTCCACCCTGGCTTTAGTGTTTTTGACTCATCGCACATCATTTTCTCTGGAGGCTGTAAGAGAAACCTCCGCAGAGAGCGAGAGGGCGATTGAGAGAAGCGCGGCTTTAATTAGCGTTTAGTGCTGGAAGTGGACTGGAAAGCTATAAATTAAGTGTTGATGTAATTTAAAAAAACAAACACTGCTGGATGGTTTTCATTCCCAGCTCATGTGGCCATTCGACGCTCGCCATGCTGAACTTGTCACAAGAGAAGTTGCATAACAGTGAAAGCGCATTCAGCTTAACACAAAGTGATCTGTCATAATCTCTAACTCCAAACCAAAACATTCTCAGAGTTTTTCTATTCAAGTCAAACAAGAAAAAAGACACAGCGTGCATTGTTATCGCTGCGCTGTTGTAATATTTATAGATTATAAAAGTCTTTTGGCAACAACAAAGAATCTCTGGCACAGACACTCGACTTGAGCAACAGTGCGCTGTGACTCTACAGGACGTGCGGCTGAATAGGAATTTAAAACCTTTTGTATTTGCTTGGTCACATCGTCTCAACACGAAAAATACTTTCAATTATGAATAAAAGTCGAAGCTTTGATTCACTTATTGTGGTACTTTTCAACCACAAATGTTTGAATGGATACCTCCTTTCTTTAATATTTAGTTTGCAGCCGTGTTTGCGAGGGCCTGACCTTTGCCCCCTGCTTCTACCAGGCGGATTGTTACACTTCTTGTAACATGCGCATGGCCAATCTCGTTCTTGGGAGGCTGTCGTTATCAGTTGTTTGTCCAAATGTCTAAAATAAGTTATGGTTGAGTTTAAAGGACCTTTAATTGCTCTGGTCTGTAAGGCGTAAAGACAGAAGTGTATGGTCTCAATCTCCTGTTTCAAGTCTTCTTCAATACAGCATGATGTTCATTTAGTAAACGATGGTCACATTTAGAGTCAAACGCAGGTTAGGTATTTGGGGCGTGGCAACCTTGTGATTGACAGGTTGTTAACACAGCGTTGACTGTGTTTTCGTCTGACAACCTTAACCCTTTCACAGCGTGTTTTCAGTTCATGACAGTTATTTTTTGGTCGCCTTTAAATGTCCTATTTGGCGTTGACTTTGTACTTAGCTCCACCCTCTTGTGTCCCTTCTGGTTTATCAAAAGAGGAAACAAGATGACGACGGAAAACAATTGCCGAACTCAAAGGCTTCAAAGCGCCAGTCCCCCAAATCCAATGGGCGACGTCACAGTGACGACGTCCGCTACTCGTATACAGTCTATGCACCTAATCGGGTCATCAGGTCAAATGTTGCATTCGTCCACGACTTTGGCCAATGACAACAAGCCTGAACTAAGGACATTCCCATCAGCCTGCAGTGAGTGAGGGAGCCAAAGAGAGGAGGGAGAAAGCTGCTTGGACCCAGCAGCCGCATCGAGTTAAGATAATTAGATAATTTGAAGCTTAGGTATTGAGTAATAGTCTTACATCACCCCAATAAACAACACCAGGAACCACCTGTACATCAGCAGTGAAATATGTTGCTGCGCCAGCCATACCTGCTCACACCGCTGCGTGTTTTGACACCGCAGCCAAGTTCTACTTACAACGACACCAGAACGGTACAAACCACGAGCGTATCGATCAACAAGCACATGACACCCCACACACAGATCATCACAGTCGGCTTTCTGGGCAAGCAGGTTTCTCCCTTCAACACACACACACACACACACACACACACACACACACACACACACACACACAAGGTTGACCCGGAGGGGAGGAAATTGAATTAGCAGGGTCTAATGCAGCTCCTTGTGTGTGTAATCAGAGCGGGCTCGGAATACAGGGCCATTGTCAGTCACTGTGGTCGGAGAGCCAGCGACCGCTGGGGGAAGCTGCCCTTATCACTAGATATGATTACAGCTGGGGGAATGTGTGTGCGCGTGTGTGTTTGTGTGTGTGTGTGTGTGTGTGTGTGTGTGTGTGTGTGGGTGGTGGTGAGATTTATGTGGGAGTCTGATTGCATGGGGAATGTGTGTCTACATGTTTGGGTTTGAGTGTGAGAGTCATTTTGAAAAATTGCAATGAATGCCCCCCCACCCCTGAAAACAACTCAAATATTTTACACATGCAAAAATGACGTCAACATCTCTGACATTCATCGCCACTAACCCCTCAGATATTTCTGGATTTTTACAAATATTTTAGGGTATTGGCTACGCCTACAAAAAATCGTTAGCTTCCACTATCATTGTTTTGCCCGGGAATGTGTTTTTTGTGCTTGTATTTTGCCTCCTGATAGTGTTTCCTGCTATTGTGTTTTTTTTTCTACCAGGCAGGCTGCCACTAGACTTGAGCCAGCCGGTCCCTCCTACCTTAAAACACACACACACACACACACACACACACACACACACACACACACACGATTATGAATACACACACACACTCTGGTTTCCCTCTGCTCTCCCTTCCTCCTCTTGGCACTTGTGAGAAAACACAAGAAGTCAGTGATACAGCAAACCAACTGTGTGTGTGTGTGGGGACGTGTGTGAGTGAGGGAGAGAGTCCACCAGTCAGTTCAGAGGGGTTAATCTCTCTCTCTCTCTCTCTCTCTCTCTCTCTCTCTCTCTCCCTCTCCCTCCCTCCCTCCGGTGCCTTTTGTTGCGGCCCCTCACTTTCTCAACACTTGGACAGAGGGAACTGATACTGAGCCGGTGTGTGTGCGTGTGCGTGTGCGTGCGTGTGTGCGCGTGTAGTTTGGTGTCCTCGCAACTCTCGCCTTCTCTGGACTGAACTGTACGTGAACATGACGAACGGGACTTTCTAACGCGCTCCTCATGCTGAATGTTCACACCACAGACTGGTAAGGCAACGCGGAGTGTTTGGGGTTTGCAGGAGGTTCAGAGTGTGTGTGTGTGCGTGTGTCGGTGAAAATGCCCCTTTGCGTGTGTGTGCATGTGGGAAACGCCGTCAGGAATGCAACAGGTCATTTGTAAACCTGGGTTTTCCTTTCCTTTATTTGCACGAGCTCCAGTTTCACGTCGTCAAGATGTGGAGACATGGAGGGATGTGAGCCGCCCGCACCCCGCTCCTCGCGCCCCGCACCCCGCTCCTCACTCCCCGCTCCTCGCGCTCCGCACCCTGCTCCTCGCACCTCGCACCCCTCTCTCCGTCACCCTCTCCGTCACCCTCTCCCTCTCCCTCTCCCTCTCCCTCTCCGTCTCCCTCTCCCTCTCTCCCTCTCCCTCTCCCTCTCCCTCTCCGTCTCCCTCTCTCCCTCTCCCTCTCCCTCTCTCCCTCTCCCTCTCCGTCTCCCTCTCCCTCTCCCTCTCCCTCTCTCCGTCTCCCTCTCCCTCTCCGTCTCCGTCTCCCTCTCCCTCTCCCTCTCCCCCTCTCCCTCTCCCTCTCCCTCTCCGTCTCCGTCTCCCTCTCCCTCTCCCTCTCCCTCTCCCTCTCCCTCTCCCTCTCCCTCTCCCTCTCTCCCTCTCCCTCTCCGTCTCCCTCTCCCTCTCCCTCTCCCCCTCTCCCTCTCCCTCTCCGTCTCCGTCTCCGTCTCCCTCTCCCTCTCCGTCTCCCTCTCCCTCTCCCTCTCCCTCTCCCTCTCCGTCTCCCTCTCTCCCTCTCCCTCTCCCTCTCCCTCTCCCTCTCCATCTCTCCCTCTCCCTCTCCCTCTCCCTCTCCGTCTCCGTCTCCGTCTCCCTCTCCCTCTCCGTCTCCCTTTCCCTCTCCCTCTCCCTCTCCCTCCCTCTCTCCCTCTCCCTCTCCCTCTCCCTCTCCCTCTCCCTCTCCCTCTCCCTCTCCTTCTCCCTCTCCCTCTCCGTCTCCGTCTCCCTCTCCCTCTGCCCAGAGTTACTCAAGTTACCGGCTTCCTCCTGTTGTTATGAGCCCCGTGGTGTCTGCAGCACCTCCGAGGGCGCTCCCACGCTCTCCCGAGGAGAAAGGGAGGAAGGAAAACAGGGATAAGCATTTCGGAGCCACACAAGAACTGGGAGAAGTTTTCCTCTCCGCATCTCTCGTGCACGCGTTTGTCTTTAAGGATTAAAGCAACTCGGGGGGGTTGTTCTTCTTCTAAATAGTTGTGGTTGTGTTTTCTGGACAAAAAGTGTTCTCCTCTCTTCGGAGGTGGTGGATTGGCTGAGGTGGTTAGAAAATTGGAAACAGAGCCACCCACAGTGGAAGTGAGTCAGCCCGGCATTTAGTGGTGTGTTGACTTAGGAAAGGGCAGGGGTTGGGGTGAGGGGTGTGGGGGGTGGGGGGCAGATGAAATTGTCAGAATAAAAGAGGAAAAAAAATTGAAAGTTTCAATTTGTTCCGATTTGTTCCGATTTTCTTTGAGGGTGCGTGAATCCTCGCTAAAGTGGGAGTGCTGTACAACGGGCGGTGAAGGGAAGAAGGAGAGGAGGAGAGGAAAGGGAGAAGATGAGAGGAAAGAAAAGGGGAGAGGAGGAGAGAAAAGGAGGAGAGGAAAGGGTAGAAGAGGAGAGGAAAGGGGAGAAGAGAGGGGAGGTAGAAGCCAGAGGCTGTTTATAAAGGGAGGGAGTGGCTTGTGTCCATCTGGGACAATCCCAAGTGCTGAAAGCTTCCCCACCCTGATCCCAAACAACTCTTCCAACCCCCCTCTCTCCCCCTCTTCCTTTCTCTCTCCCCCTTTCTTTCTCTCTCTCTCTCTCTCTTTCCCTCCCTCTCCGTCAGAATAAGGTGCAAAGTGGGTACTTTTTCATCGCAACCTGCAAAATGCATCTCACTTGTTGCTTTTCTTCTTTTTACACACACACACGCACACACACACACATACGCTCTGCTCTTCTCTCCACTCACCTCACCAGCATCTATGTGCTCCTAACAACATGAAGTCTTTTGGCAACGTTCTTATTTAGTTTTTTAGTGAAAACTGTATTTTTGTGTAACTTAAACTATAAACAGTCTCACTGTAGCTGTGTTTTGGCTCTCAAATTATTAGATGTATATATTATTATAACAGAACAAATGATATGTTATCAGAAGCATAATCTTCTACACATACATGTCAGATGCATATTACACATGCTCTCCTCCTCCTTCTCTCAGCGTTTCCTTTTTTGCCAGAAACTAAAAACAAAAACGAAAAGCCTGCTTGCCTCCTTCTCCTCTTCCTCTTCCCTCCCTCCCTGCCTTCCTCCCTCCACGCTGCCTGTGTATCCAGCGATAAGGGGACAACGACGGTAGCACTTCCTCTCGCCACAGGAAGCAGGAAGTGCTGATTTCCACCGCAGCTTGTCTGGGCAAACCCCTTCGCCCGGTCCGCTTGGGATCCTCGTGGCTCACGCACGGGCACGTGCACTCCCAGACATGCGGGACATGCGGTACCATACAGACACAGAGGGGCATCTGCTCTGTGTGTGTGTGTGTGTGTGTGTGTGTGTGTGTGTGTGTGTGTGTGTGTGTGTGTGTCACCTGTCTGCGGACAATGACCCCACTATATCTTCGCAGCCTGATGGTTTTCATGGGAAAGCACCTGGGAAGCAGAGCCCACTCTGTGTCTCTTTGACCTCGGGGTCGGCCCACAGGTCCGAGGATGATTGACTAATTATTGCTCTAATCACAGCAAATGTTTTGTTATCGCCGTCTTTGGCCGCGGAGACCGTGGGTGGCGCTGTTGAGCTTAAGAAAACACAAACAACCATTCATCAGCTAATGGATACCAGTTCTACTGAGCGGTGGGAGGGAGAGAGAGAAAGAGGGGGGAGGAGGGGGGGGGGAGAGGAATAGAGGCAAAGAATAGAGCGTCCAAGGGCAAGAAACACTACCTGAGGGATTTGTATTTGTTATTTTTCATATAAGCGAGAGCCTTTCTCCTGTCTCGAGTCAAATTAAGGACTTTTCATAATCACGGTGGTGTTTTCTTTGAGTTTGTTCGGACAAAAGAGGCACGTCTTCTTCTTCACTTCTTTGAGAAAAGGCCAAAACACTCATAGCGCAAAGAAAAGCACGCTTCATTCAAAAAAATCTTGGCAACAAATATGAGGCTCTTTGACCGATTTTCATCTTTCAGTTGTTCCAAGACTGGGGTATTCTTTTTCAGCTCGTGACGCACATCGACTGCACCATGATCAGAAAAACAAGGGAAATGATGTCGCAGGGAACGTTGTTTGGAAATAGAGAGATTTAGGAGAGAGGGAACTTTCAGTGTCAATGAGAGGAACAAGGTAGCTAGGAAAGTGACAAAGATGGTAGGCGACACTTTAAAACCCCACTTTTTCAGCCTTTTTCACACCTGTGTTTTTGACTTAAATGAAACATCTCAGCCATCATTAAACACTTCTCGCGTGGTGAAAGAGGAGTCACAGATCAGGGTGGTCAATAAAGTAGATACAATGGTAATTTGTACTTACATACACCAGTGTTGATGCATAAGCCACACATTTGCCCAAAAATATTTGTAGGGAGATTGCGTCGCTTTTGAACTATCTTAAAAAAAAGAAGAAATAAACACCATTATTTGAATACACTACTAGAATGACTACTTTCGTAATAGATTCATCCGTTGATTATTTCTCAGATTGATTCTATAGTATAAAACATCGGAAAATAGTGAAACATTGTAATCACAATTTGTTCAAATGTTTTGTTTTGCCCAACTATAAGTTCCAAAAATTAAGACAGCAAATATTCACGTTTGAGAGACTGGAACGATCACATACAATTAGTTGCTTATCAAGATAATGGACATGTTAATATTTTGATCTCTTGAGAAGAACTAGACTTTATGCCTAGTCCTAAATTCCCTGCTCAGCATATATATGCGTCGGTCTGAGTGTTCTGTGTCTAATTGGGCAAATGCTTTGAGAAAGAGAAACTAATATAAAGGATATGAGGACGGAGAGGAAGGCTGGCACTAGATGGAGTGGCTGCAGACAAAAGAGAAACAAAGAGGAAAAGGAAGGAGGGAAAATGTAAGTGACACCTGTGAGTTAGGAAGGAGAGAAAGCAAAAGGGGCCACGGCACAATTGAAAGAATACGAAGAGATTTGGGGCGATTAGGAAATGTCCGAGATGTGATCCTAAGCTATGAGCGGGTCAGGGGTCAAGAGGGGTGAGGAGGTCAGAGTGGGCCCAGCAGCTCTACTTAGAACAGGATATCCTGCAGGGAAAAACCCATCTGTCTCTCTCTCGCTCTCTTGCTCCGTCTCTTAAATTCCCACAGAGGGCAGGTGTAACCTTTCACTCGAAACACCAGAGAAAACACAAGTTCCCGACTGAGAGGCTTCACTTTCATCAATCATCGTGACTGTGACAGACAGCAGATATGCACGCCTGATGGGTCTTGACCCGACAAGCTGAGTGCGTGTAACGTGTGCTTAACAACAGTTGCATGATGTTTTCATCCTGCGCTGTTGTTTGCGCAAGGACAATATAGGTATTGGTGAAGATTATGAAACATCCCAATTTTATTTTTAATATACTCAGGCTTAACGTTAATATCAGCATGGACACTGGAAAAACAGTTGTGCTATTAAATTCCTTATGCAAGTTAGGGATTGCTTGGCTAAAGGTTTCAGAGTCTCTGGTGCAAGTTGCCTGCCTTGCTCAAGTGTCTTTGAGCAAGGCAGGTAACATCTGCCAGCTTCATGACTCCCCCGGCCTACCAACACATTCTCATTCCAAGCTTGTCAAAAACCCACCGTTTGGTCAGTGGCTCGCTGGGTCTGTTTCCTTTAGCATCTTTCAACTAACTCGATGTAAACCCATCCGTCTCAGGAGAAGAGTTTGGTTTCACCCAGGAAACCGCTGTTTGTGTCCCGTGTGAAAGCAAGTCAACATCGACTTCCTTTACCTTCCTTTTGTTTCATTACTGACTAACTTAGCTTAACTGTTGGCAGTTTCTTTTGAAAAGACACTGTATGCATTTAAGTGGAAACTGGCACGCTGTACCCAACACGTCCTGAAGCTAGAGAGTTATAGGCCCAGGTATGGAGGAGGGACATTATAGTAGGCAAACATATTTACAATGTTGTCCTAGATATGTGTGATGGCTGGAGATTAAATTGTTCCCCTTTTATTTGACCCTGTGAGGACAAAATCATTCAAACTCATGTGTCGGCAAATAATTAAAAAAAGTTGGTTAAAAAAAAAAAATTGCGAGGCTCCAAAAAAACTGTGCTGTGGTCTGAGGCTGAGAACAATCTCATCTAAAAACAGGAAACGACCCAAAACGAGATTTAGGTTTCGTTGTTTCAAAGGTTTAGACATCTGACAGCCTTACTCTAGATTAGATTAACCTTTACACCTTCAAACAGGAAACATTGCACTTTACTTGAATTAATATTAGAATTGCTTATAACCGTGCAAATCCAATAATTGGAGTTTATTACAAATACGTTTTATAGTAGTTATTATTAGGATTTACAAAGTTTATTACTGGCTAAAAACAAACAGACAAGACAAGAAACCCGAGCAGTCACATGATTAGACAAACCACATGATGCCAGGTTAGCCAAATTTATGTGGACGAGAAGAAAATAGAAGAAAAAGGAAACAGTCAAATTGTGACTCAACCGGTCCTCTGCAAACATCAGTAACAGTTTACTGCTTCGCTGTGGGGATGCCGACACCTTGCCAGCTGAATGTAATGTTATTGTCACCCAAAGACCTGATGGAAATAAGAAAAAAAAAGTCCACGTCAACATGCTTTGCTTATTTAACTGCAATTGTATTTTTTTCTTCATTTTGTTTTTTTTTCTGACTCTGCGGGATGACAGGTTGCTAAAACTGTAAACATGCTACGTGTGAGTCACTTTGACTTGTTCAGAAGCCTGGCTTCACGTGTAATTGGAGAGCCTGAAGCTAAACAAACCGAAAAAGTTGCCGCCTCGGTTCTGGACCAAAGCAAAGTGTATCTGTGGGTGTGAAGGCATCCTAAACAATGTGGAGAAGACCTACGTGAGAAAAAAACATCAGCGTGTTAACATTAACTTGAAGCAGCTCCATTTCCTTTTAAACGAAACATATAAATACCAGTGTTTCTTCTCTACAATGTCTGAAAGGAATATCTGACTTCTCTACATCGACGCGATGTGTCAGACAAACGGACTGATGTCAACCGACTTTGTGTTTCCCCTTGCAACAGATATTATTATATTCTCTCCATACACACTCAGCCTGATATTCTCACATTCTGGTGCGCTCTTAAGTGGGTGATATTTTCCGTGCGGGAACCTTAACTCGTGTTTTTTTCCTACCGATGGTTTATGATGATACAAGCGAGAGAGAGAGAGAGAGAGAGAGAGAACGAAAGAGAGAGTGAGGGATTGAAAGCCGAGAGATGGGGAACGAGAGTGTAAAGCTATTTTTGGCCTGTCTGGGTGTTTCCTACACGCACACACACACACACACACACACTTCTCATGCTTGTTGTTGTTGAGTACGGTGGGTGTTTTTGAGAGGGTGAGTTTTGATTTGATTCGACTCTTCATTCTGAGGTGTGTGTGTGTGTGTGTGTGTGTGTGTGTGTGTGTGTGTGTGTGTGTGTGTGTGTGTGTGTGTGTGTGTGCGCGCGTGTGTGTGTGTGTGTGTGTGTGTGTGTGTGTGTGTGTGTGTGTGTGTGTGCGCGCGCGCTGTTGATATCCCTGGGATTTTCCTGTGGTTGCTATGGTTTCTTTCTGTGTTTTGCACAACTCGCCCTAACTGCAAACATCTTTAGGGTGTAAAGCGTCCATCATTACAGCTCTTGCTGGTTGACCTCATTTCACTTTCATTCCGACCAGATCAAACGCCCAAAAGTGGCTGCTATTCATTCGGATGCCACCATCTTTAAATCACATTCATTCATTTCAGTTTCTGCATGACAATATCCAGAGATCTTTTGTTTTGACGGCTTTACCAACTTGGATTTGTCTGCTTAGGGAAGTTTCTATTTTGACATTTGACACTCTTATCCTACGTGCACCTGGAATACCAGTTAGCGATGACTGCACACATGACACCGTTGCTCTGTTGTGGAAAACGTCTGTCAGCGATCCATTGTGCGTTCTGCGGACTGCACATGTCAACAACGCCTCCGACACTCGTCTTTTTTCACACGTAGACATTTAGAAAATGAGTACAGTCTGTAAGGGAATGTATGATCGCCTCTTGTTTGGGTTTCTAGTTATGTTTGCGGCGTATTTGCATTTCAGTGTTTTTTGCGTGGGTTATATACGCATTTGGGCGAGGAGCTTTATTTTAGGTTTGCTCAAATGTATCACATCTTTTCTTTAATCACCACACAACTCATAACCCTGTGCCTGGAAATATAACATTGAAACACATATTCACGGGACATCTCAGAATATAATGTGGTGTTCTTCAGTGTAATCCTAAAATACAGATTATTTTCTTCTTTAACAGGCACGTGAATGTCATCTGACTTCTCTGACCTTTATACAACATCATCTTTTCATTCAACAAAAGAAGCCAACGTTCTTAAATGTTAAATGTTGTACAGACACAAGAACATGTTTAAGAACCTGTGCCTAATTAAAAAAAAAGCCTATTCTGGCAAAATTATATTGATTTCAACCTATACATGATATAATGAGAAAGCAAGGGCACACATTTAACCAGACATTAGCTTTGTCTGCATGCAGCTTCGCAAATGGCCAACTGAAGCGAGCGCTAACTACAACGAAGCACGTCTTCTCATGTTGGTATGATGAGAGCTAGCTAGCTGTTAGCAGAGTCCTGCGTTGGGGCTAATGCAGCTAACATAGCCGATAGCTAACGGACCTAAACAGAGCAGGACTGACCGTATCAACACGAGTGGGCCAATTTTACCATTCTCTTAACATGACCCCCCCTGGGTTAAGCTGTCAGAGCTACCGGATCCCACACTGTCACTGAATGCACTCGCACTGCAGTTGAGGCCATTAAATTAAAGTCGTTTAAATGTAGATCATCACCAAATTGTGGTATTTCCAATAAAGTTAAAAGCAGAATCATGAATCAATTTAGCCACTGTCATATTTAGTTATGTGGGTCAACAGAAACAGAAATGACCAGCCGCCAGTTATTATTATTTTTCAGTTACAGATTACATATACGGATGGAGGGGAAAAGTAAGTCCATCTCGGTTCAGCTAAAGCTAGCTGTATTTCACCGGCTCACTTGCTAATGTATTTGGTCAGTTTGGAGGGATTGAGTCTGAATTGGCAAACTTGTCTGTTTTCACAGAAATTCTACATTATAAGAATAATAACGTTTTATATGCCAACACATGCTCCTAAAAGACAGATTCTGATCCTAACCTAATTGTCAGTCACTGTGTTTTTGTGAACGTACCATGAGTATGTCCCCAGTGAGCTCCCTGGAGGAGAAATTAGTAATTCTCTTCAATAGCAGCATTCTGCGTATTCGGCGCTTTAAATAACCTCGTAGCCTCCACGTTACCCTCCATGAAGCAGGAGGGTCTCACACGATTTGAGCAAAGTCTCTGTCTGTCTGCGTCTCATGATTATCAACTGACCGCCACAAGACCGGAGCAGACTTTCACTGAAAGGGCCGTCACACCGGGAAAGGGAGTATTTTCTGTGGAACATTGCAGGAGAGACGTTTCTGCCACTGAGACTAGAGAGGCAGAAGAGAAAACTTTGCAAAGGAAGTTTGAGTGTGGTTGAGTACTAGTGGACCACACCCTGATTCTCTCTTTGCACATATGCAAGTAACACACACCAACACACACATACAGAAAGAAATACATGTTTTCCTCCCATATGTTTTCCAGCCTTTTTATCTTCATCGTCTTTGTTCTTGTGTTTACTCAGCCCAGTAAAGATAATAGGTATTTTCCTCCGTGTCTCATATTTCTCCCTGCCTTCATCTTCCCGTCTCGCTCCCTCTATCTTCATCATCTTCTTCATCGCCATGGATTCCCTGCTTTCCTTCCTCCTCCTCCTCCTCCTCCTCCTTCTTGGCTTTTCTTTCTTTCTCATCGTCCTCCCCTGTTTTCTCCCCCTCTCCTCCTCTCCTTCCCTTTCTCTTCTCAAGCAGCATTCCTCACATTCCTGTTGGCTTCTTAAGGGGAAGGACCCCGCTGGCAGACCAAGGCCAAACATTATTACAGTGCTCTCAGCTTCTCCCAGTTTCTCTCATCTATCTTCTTCTTCTTCTTCTTTTTTTACTGATTCTACCTCTCCATTCACTTTCTCTTCCTCTCTTTCTGACTGTTTGCCGCTCTCCGTCAGCCTCATCTCTCGAATCCCCTCCCTTGTTCTTTAACTGCCTCATTTCCTTCTCTCTGCAACCTCCATCCCTGGCTAATTCCATTTTACTGACACTGACTGTATGCTTGTACTTTAACTGTGTTAAAACAGCTTACTGAGACCACTGTGTTTCATAATGAGTGGAAATGCAGGTCATACCCTTCTCTGTTACGTAAAACTCTTTCGTGTTCATACAAGCGCGTGTGCTGTTTCTTTTTACAGACGACACGCACATGGGACATAGAGTCAGACTCACAGAGACAGGGCTCCCACAGAACTGTGGAACGTGTCTGTCTACATTGCATACACATCTTTCCTTGTGTCTGCATGCCATGACCTAAATGTTCAAATTGAACTTGACAGTAAATGTCCTCCAGATGCCCCAATTACTGCCTCACTAAGGAGAATTGAAACTATCGAGAATTGAAACTATCGAAAATGGGAATTCAATAATTAAAGCTTTGGTGTGATGCTCAGTCTCTATATGTGTCATGGGTCGGCCTGCGAATTGTTTTGCGTTTCTGTGTTGGCACCTGTTTTTGTGTACTGAACTT
This sequence comes from Cyclopterus lumpus, assembly GCF_009769545.1. Taxonomy (NCBI): domain Eukaryota; kingdom Metazoa; phylum Chordata; class Actinopteri; order Perciformes; family Cyclopteridae; genus Cyclopterus; species Cyclopterus lumpus. The sequence goes on from NC_046972.1 coordinate 5,273,667, forward strand.
TTCTTTTTACGGGTAACTTTTTTTTAAAGAAGCCAAAGATCTAAGATGACAAACACAACTAAACGTACAAATAAAAACATGTTCTGAATTTTGAAGAAGTCATTTAAAAAGAACTTCTGAGCGACCTCATTTATTATTCTATACGTCATTCTGTGAGAGACTTAGTTTTGTCAACTTTTGCATTTTGTCAAAGATCTCTTCTCGCGTCAGGAGCGCATCGCTGCAGGTGGGAGGCAACCCCATACACAGAGTTGACCACATCCTGAGCCGCATACGGCAGACTGATGTTTTGAACCGTGTCATTTCAGCACGATGTACATTAAGATTGTTTTTTCTGAAAACCCAAAGTGATTCCACTGAAGCTGCCATTTAACATATTGACCTATACTTCTTTGAAAAAAGGTGTTAAATATTAGCAGGTATTTCCAGCAGGGGCCGGCTGATATTGGATTTTTCTTTGAACGTCAATAGCCCCATACACGTTGCATACATTATGTGGAGGCTTTTGAAAAGCATTTTGTCGTTTTTAAATCTCAGTAATCGAAAGACAAAACAAGCAAACAGGCACACACTCTGCAGAAGAAAGCTCTTTTTAAACAAAGATGTTGTCGTGTGTGTATACGTATGTATTCCTCTCTCCCTGTGGGCAGCTGCCTGCTGCGCTGCTTTTCTGTCAGCCTGTGGTTTTGTTATTTTCAGCTCGAAACCGGATGTGATTCAGACTGCATGGTAGATTGTGTAATTTAATGGACTAACCACACGGACACACGCACACACATGCACATGTACACACAATTACACGCATATATATAGGGCCTGCACACACACTTTATGTCAACGGCCATAGACGCATAACACAGAAGAAAACTCTCAGGCACACACAGTTATGTAGCTCTATACACCCACACAACGAGGGTTTCTGGGAACCCCCCCCCCCCCCCCCCCCCCCCCACACACACACACACACACCATTCGCAAAGGCACCCGAGGGAGCAGACGATGGAGCGCCACCAGCATAAGACAGACGTGCACTTCTTGGTTTCAATATTGGTCTGAAACATCACGCTGAGATCGGAACAGAAAAAGGATAACGCTCTGTGGAAACAAAAGGACGGTTGAAAGTGTGTGTGTGTGTGTGTGTGTGTGTGTGTGTGTGTGTGTGTGTGAGGTGGGGTCGGGGGGAAGGGGAAATACTGAGAAGTGTGAGGGAAACTCAAAACAAAATAATACATTCCGCATCAAAAAAAGATTTTTTTTTGCACAGTGAAGACTGTTCATTTCAGAAAAACAGGGGAAGAGATGAAAGAAAATAAGACAAAAAGTGCATCCATTGTTTAAGAATGAATGAATGAGTAGAAATGAAGCATGACTAATTACTGTAGCGTGGTTGTTTGTCTTTATTCTTACATTTCTTCTCGCTGTGAACTTTTTTCGAGATAAAAAAAACTTCATCCGTCAAAGATTTGGGATTGTTTTTTTTCTTCTATTTTTGTAGTAGTAGGATATGGATTTCATGCTATTACACAACCCATGTGATTAAACAGAGGAAGGATTCTACAAGGCCGACCACACACTTCCGTGTGATGAGACGATTCGAGGACGCGCGTCACTCGAATCGGGCTTCTTCCTGATTCTAGGAAGAAGCCTGCAGGTGGTCTGATAGCAAGAAAAAAGTCCAAATTTAGACAAGTCACTATCACAATGTCACAGCACAGGGGTGTGTGCTCTGTTTCATTAATAATTAGCTTGGATTCTGTATCGATATGATCTCTAATCCGACAACACATGAGCCAGAGGTAAGAGCGTGGTTTGTGCCTTTCACTGACTGAATGTACAGCGGCCAGTAAAAGCTGCTGGTACAGTCATGCTGAACAATCTCTGCCTTTGTTTTTAGGCCCACAGAAAGTATTCCAAACATTTCCTCATGAGGGCCCTGTCAACGGGCTTTCTTCTTCTGTTGTTGGCGACGACGTGAAAACAATTTTCAGACAGGAGACCTTTCAGGCTTCGGGCCTCTACCGCGGATACATTACCAGGTGGTTTAGCGTGGTTGCCACGGGGATATTTCAGTGATGTTCATTTGCGGATTTAGTTTTTTTCGTAGGAGCTTTATGAATTTCTGTGAATATTTGTTGTTGTTATACAAACAATTGCAACAATTCAAGATAAAATAAATATACAAATAAATAAAAGGAAAATAGAAAACCAAGTTAGATTCAAGAGAAGATTTTTTCAGAATGTTGTTTGGCTTCATAGACACAGTTTAGTGCAGAAACCTTTGTTTTGTACCAGTTTACCAACAATATTAGTTTTTTGGTATGAGCTCAACTGGTGCATGACTGTAATCAGATGTTCTTGCGACCACCTACTTCAGAGAGACCAGACTAGTACAGCTTAATGCATGATGTCATGTATGTTACAATCTGCAGAAATCCAAATGCCATGGACAAATTATAGAAGCCGTTTAAAGCCAAGTATGTTCGCAACATACAAGGAAGTTGACTTGGTGATCTGTGAATTGTTTAAATTTTTTAAAAAAGGAACATGTACAACAAAATACGTCCATTAATAGTAAGCAGCCAACTCACTAACACATGCTTCATCTCGGGAGGGTCACATGCTGCATCCAACTGCTGTTTCACCATGACCAAAAAAATACTGCGAGAAAAAATGTTTCATGCACATTTTTTAAAATACAGAACATCAGGGCAAAGCTGAACTCGTTTTTTGTCTGGGGGGCCACCATAAGCCCCCCCCCCCCCCCCCCCAGAACCACATCCCTCTGCTTGGTGCTGTAACGCTGCTGGTTTCGGGCTGTTGTTGTTGTTGTTCTTGACAGCAGATGGAGCCACAGTGTATAGGGCCATTGTCTTTGATGGAGTCCCCACAAAGTTATTGAGCAAGTTTATAAGCAGCCGTGCGCGGATTGGCTGCCGCGCGCATCCAATGGGAGTCCGTCATTGCAGGGAAACAATAGTCCTACAGGTCCGTGTGAAGTCGAGGCTATTTTGGGTGGGACCCGCCCCTCTTGCTATTTCTGTCAGCAGGAGAGCGGAGGGAAGGGGGCGGGGCTCGAGGGGCCGGACTTTTCTTCTTCTTTTCTTTCTTTTTTTCTCTGCAACTTCCCAGCGCTGAGTCTCATTTCTTCTTCTTCCTCCTCCTCCTCCTCCTCTGTACTGTCTACTGACAACACCAGCGGATCTCAGCATCACCTCCCGCCAGGTTCTCGCTCTCCCGGATGCACAAGGACTTCTTTCTTTCTTTCCTTCTTTCTTTTTAACTGTCGACCTGGATTATTTCCACGCGTTTTTCTTTTTCTTCATGGAGGTGTCACCGGGTGTTAATCTTTACAAGGTAGGCAGCGCTGCTGGTGACCGGGTCCGATGCCGGACGCATCTGCCGGAGCTCGTGCCCTTTACTTGTTTAAATGTGTTCTCGAGTGTTGCATTGCTGAGAAAGAGAGAAGAAGAAGAAGAACAAAGGCATGTGTTGGTGCTCGTGCAGGTGTCTGCACTGTTTTAATTGCTCACGAGCGCACACGCCCAAATGCGTCAGATTATAATAACTTTTTTGTAGTTTTTTTTAAACATTTTTTTTTAGGAAAACCGAAGAACGCTGCAGCTATGAAGTCCTATTTTGTGTCCGCGGGGTTTCTCGTCGCGTTCTTCCAGCGATACACACACACACGCACACACGCACGCACACGCGCGCGCGTGCGTCTCCAGCTACCCCGACGTCATAAGAAACAAAAAACCAACGCAACGAAATCTTGTTTCCTTTCTGCTTTTCTTCCCAAACAAAAGAAACTAAAAATAATGTTTTTTTTTTTTATAACTGTGTGTAGTCTGAAAGCCACACGCGTGTCATTAAACGCATATTATTTAAATAGATTTCACTTCTGGCTCTCGTCTTTGACCCTAATTAGCGTTTTGCTGCTGAACCAGATGTAAACCAGCATCAGCAACAACAGGTCTGACACACGCACACACACACACACACACACACACACACACACACAGTAGACGTCACATTGACATGTACATTCATTTCCCCGGGGAGGCACCCCAACAATAACTTATTTACTGCTTGCCTAATGTAATAATTGACATTATGTGGACCCAACAAGAAGTCCCCACAATGTAACTGTGTAAACGGATTTATGTCCCCACAACATGTCATACACGCCCATCCACACACACGGAGAAATGGGGTGAAAGAAAGAAAAAAAGAAAAAAAACATATGCAATACTTGTGTGTGTGTGTGTGTGTGTTTTTTTGTTTCTGCTCCCTCAACCAGCACTGCCACATGTGATCTCTAATATTCTCAAATATGTTTGACCTTAGGGTTGGGGCTAACTAACATTACAAGAGCAGCTCATATTGTGGCACGCAGCCGCACCCATCAGATGGCCAAGTCTGTCCACACCTAACCTTTTGAGGAGCGTCATGTCCTCTGTGACTTGTATCTGCCGGCTGCCAGCGGGTATTGCGTCAACGTCTCTGGGCCGGTGTTCGGTGGTCTGCATTAGACATATTGACAACAAAAAGGAGCTTAAAAAAAAAAATAACAGCACCAAGTAACGATAGTTTTGCAAAGGGCTTTTACGCATTAAGATAACTAAGAGATGAACCGATTTGCTGCATTTCCCTCGTTTATTTTTCTATTTGTCTCCGCAGATGGAATCAGCACCTCTGGGGACCTCATAAAGACAGACAGACGGGACAACAGATTTCAAACAGTGGCAGGTAGGACTTTAAACCGCTCATGAAAACCAACTGTAACTTAATAAGTGGTTGTATTTTTACTTCAACGTGTTAAAAGGTATGGGACACAGCCAACATTCATGTGGAAAAATGCTGCCAGTCTACAATCGACCATCTTGTCCTCTTTACAACTTTTTTCTTTTTTCTTCACAGCACACACACACACACACACACACACACACACACACACACACACACATTGTGGGTGACAGCGTTTTTTCAATGTAAGCCGTGGGATTCTCAGAGAAGTGCAGTAAAGTACAGAACAGGTGTTGGCCTAGTTGGAGAGCCGTTGCGTGGCCCGACCATGTAGTTCATGTGCGTCTTTAGAAAAACCCTGTTTGCTACAGGTCACGCAGCACTGAGTGTCAGAAAGGACCCACAAATTAGGGTGAAAATTAAAGTCAACACGAGATATTCAGTGTTTGGCTGGTGGTTATTCAGAGTTATTTAATAATGGAATCTAATTAGTGCAGCTGGAAATGTGCCAATATACAGTCATAGGAATTTCTTCACTTTTCTTTTTTCTATTGTCAATTTCCCCTTGATTGTGTCATTGTATTTTAAAATTCCTTCATCTAAGATGTTTTTTTTTCCTGTATGCAAACATGAGAAACAACTGAAACTATACACACATATTTCCCATTTGCCAATATCCCTCCCCCCCCCGGCACATTTTCAGTTTCAACTCTTTGCAAAGTTGTCCCCTAACTGCTGCATTTTCATTTAGAATCTGTTGTGACGGGAATGCCTTTCTTTATGATAACCATACGTTTCCACCAGTCATGTATCTTTACGGCATTCCGCTTGCCGTCGCCGTCTTTTTAAGGAAGCCTTAGAACCAGCCCGGCGACTCAGCTCGGTCCGTGCTGACTCACATGGGAAACACTCAAAGGTTTCTCCTTCGACCTGAGATCAAAATGCATTTGATCCACGGCTCCGCCCATCAGAAACAAGTCGCCCGGCTGTTTCTTTTGTGTCCTGCCTTTTTGGTTTAGATTAGCGCTCTCCGCTGTGAGCCATGGCCCCCACGTGTGTGATCGCACTGTGTAGGATTACAATGCATGACTCTCTGAATAGGAGCCGGCCCTCGCCGTGCCAGGCTCCGCTGACTGTGTGCTATAACCAAGGGCCCCGCTATGCGTGTGTGGAAAAAAACCCGGTGAGGTCATGGCCGTGGCTTTAGGGTCTGGTTACATGTCTGTTGTCCACACGGGGCAACCAACACTGGCTCTCTCTCCCTTTTGTCTTCCGCCTTAATCTCTCTCTCTTTACTCACACACACACGGACACACACACACACACACACACACACACACACACACACAACCTTGCATTAAAACATGTCCAACGTCGAGGGTACAGTGCCCTGAGGCCCATGTCTCTGAAGTTGGAGGCTGGTTAGCGGTCTAAGGTGGCAGCAGTCTGGGCCACATGTGTGTAAAATGTTTAAAGGCCTTTTGAGCTCAAACAGCCCTTTAAAACTATAATGGACCTGCGGGCCACCGGGATTACTTCTCGCGCATGTCCTCCTGGTACTTTGTGTAACACTAAAACTTGTTTTTCCCCTTTCCCCTTCTGTTTGAATGTGTGTACGTCTTTGGTTCTGTGCTCTCTGGCTGACTAAACAAAGTGGGGAGAAACGTCGGGCACAGATAACAACAGGCTTGATTGTAATAGCTGCAGTGGAGATCACATATCCTCTTCCTGATCCTGGTTCCCAAACAATTGGGTCAGCTGATCCGGGGGTCACTTTTCTTTTTTTTTTCCTCTTTTTCTTTTTCTTCACTGCTTTGCACTGAATGGGGAAGGAAGAGATGGATAATACTTGGAATTCAAAAATATTGTTTATTATATTAATGGGTTAATCATTTCATCTTTAAAAAGTCATACAGTTGACAATTTCCCACTTAGAAAAAGTGTGTTTTGTCTGACCAACAATCCAAAAGAAAAAGATATTCAGTCTAATGTTTTAGAACATCAAGAAAAGCAGCAAATATTGTCACCTAAAAAATTGCAACAACCAAAAAAACAACGCTTACTTGAATAGTTAAAATAGTTCATACTGGTTCATTTTTAGTTGATCAACTCATAACATGTTACAATACTTTTATAAAGATGTTAACTTTAATATACAAGTACATTCTTTCAGGCAAAACTCCTGTGTCATTTAAGTGATTTCCATCCAGTACATGTCAATACGGTACAAAAATACATGTGTATATAGTATCGTAATTAGAGGCAGTGAATGAGTGGCAACACTTTATTCCACAGAGCCCCTGTTAAGCCTGAACTCTGGTTTAATGTTTTTTTTCTGTTTCCTGCCACTAATCTTTCTTCCTTCATTATACGTCTGAGTAACATGACCTCACATCCCCATTTAATCAACGGGTTACTTTAGTCTTCTTCGAGTACGGAGGTGATATGTCGCTAAACAACACAGCGACTACTGTACACTATTCATTCAACGTGTGTGGAGCCTTTTTGTTCCAAAACAGTATTGAGTCATTAAATCACAAAAAAAGTGTATCAACTTATTTGCACCGATCTGCGGATATATTATCGCCATCTTGAACTCTGGGGCCCCTTAAAGCCTGAAGGCCGTGCAGACTCGGGCTGCGCATGGAGTTGTGGCATTAAAAGGTAGTAACACTAGACGGCAGGGAAGGAGGTGGCTATTTTTGTCCCGCCGAACAAATGGCTGGATTGTCCTGCCTCGAGGTGCATGAAATCACTTGATATGTCAGAGGTAATGTTATATAATACTCTCCAGGGGTGGGGGCGGGGGGTATGGCACTGTGTGTGTGTGTGTGTGTAGCTTAGTACTTTTAATGTCGCTTAAGTGTGTGTGTGTGTATGTGTGTGTTTCTTTCTGCTTCTCCCTGCACATGCTTGGTGTAGATGGGACAGGAGGGGCTGCGCTGCGTGTAAAGTGTGTGCGTCGCGGCCCGAGGTAACGCCGCCCTAACGTTTGAGTAGTGTATCAAATCAATTCATGTTGCATTAACCTCTGAGCTAACGGCTCCTTGCTGTGGTCAGCTGGGTAATTGGTCCGTCATTAGAAAGTCTCTCTCTCTCTCTCTCTCTCTCTCTCTCTCTCTCTCTCTCTCTCTCTCTCTCTCTCTGCACACAAACGTATAGACGCAGTTACTAGAGATAGCTTACTTCTTTTAAACAATGCAAGCTTGTTATGGTTCTCTGAGGGTAAAGGGATGTATTTGTTTGGGTTACATTTAGATTGGACTTTGCTGTTCTGTTCTGTCAGAAAGCCGCTCATCGTCTCGCACATAGACGGTGTGACTATCTGACAGGAGGCCACGCGCATATGAGTCTGGGCCCAATCACGAGTTTTCCCAAGCAGACTCATCGCGGTGTTTTTTCCTTCTATTGTCTGTCCTAAAGCGCAGCACGAATGAACGGCTCACATTCCCTCCAGATCACCGAGTTGACGGACACTGACCTCGGATCAGATGGCCTGTTGTTAGGGCAGGTGTAACAGGACCTCCTCTCATCTGGATGGACTCCTGTCTGTACATTTGTGTGTGCGTGTGTGTGTGATGAACGGTGTCCAGTGACGTTCACAGATTCAGTCTAATCTCAACAACCGTGTGTGTGTGTGTGTGTGTGTGTGTGTGTGTGTGTGTGTGTGTGTGTGTGTGTGTGTGTGTGTGTGTGTGTGTGTGTGTGTGTGTGTGTGTGTGTGTGTGTGTGTGTGTGTGTGTGTGTGTGTGTGTGTGTGTGTGTGTGTGTGTGTGTGTGTGTGTGTGTGTGTGTTCTCTCAGAAGCGCCTGTCTGGGATTCGCACGCGGAAGGAACAGGAAACACACTCTTGCAGAGAGCAAAGGTGAGAGTAGGGGAGTACTCATCACAGATGTGTAGGGTGGAATATGTTCCACCCTACATATGAATACCACAAGGGGGAAGTAAGCTAGATGTACAATAATATGCAGTGCTTTGTAAACGTATCAGATGTGTCAGTGAGGCGGTCTTTTTACTTATTAAATCCTCTATTGACAGCAAAAATGCGCCATAATACACTGAGGGTATCTTATATTTAACGTCTGGCATATGTCTTCACTAAAGTATTTTCTTGGCAAATGGAAGGAGATTCAGATAACGGGGCTTAATAGTTTGTGCTGCTGCCTGTTTGTGGTCTGAGACGCTTCGTAAACCAGGTTCATGTGTTGAGGTAGGTCTGGAGTCTGGGTCGGTGTTATTTCTGCTGCTACATGCGTCGTCGCATGGAAACCCTTTGTGTCAAGTGAACTTTAAGTAACCGTAGTTATGGATCGATCGGTTCATTATGTTGTTTATAGTGGTTTCTTTAAAAGCAATTTTCCAAAGCCCAGCAGCAGCTTGTTTAGTGCGTCCTGCAGTCTAAAACTCATATATATATATATATTCAAACTGCTATCTAACTGACCAGGAGACAAGGAAAACCGGCAAATATTCACTTGCTCAGGAAATTACATCAATTATTCATCAAATATCAAATAACTACTAGAGCACTGGGACAGGGCAAACCTCTGCTAAAGGGACATAATGCCTCTATCCGATCCGTGACTTGAATCCGCTCCAAAACTTAAGGGGTTCTTCCCTGGCCAATGTTACATCCTTCTGCTATGTTTCCTGCTGCTGACACACGCACACACACACACACACACACACACACACACACACACACACACACACACACTGAGCTGAATACATAACCTCCTAATTAATTATAATTGTTTTAGCTCTAAACCAGCTATCAGCTATTTACAAATCTGTAGCCAAATCATAATTATTATATTTCACTTGCACCATTTCTAAATGCAGAACCAGTTATTTCTGCTCCAAAGCCGTGTGTGTGTGTGTGTGTTCATCCCTGACCAGAGTGCAAAGCATGTGCAGGAATGTTAATGTCTTCTTCCTTTGTTGTCCGTGCAGACAGCCGAGTGTGACTGTGCATATTCATGAAGCTGCCTTCCTGGAACACGTTAACTTTTACCAAGGAAGGAACATAGATGAAAAAACATAGGTTGAAGAAATGTAAAGGAAGCAAAAAGAGTAGAGAGATGGATTCAATGTGAATATACGGAAATAGACGTGGTGGGATGGGAAGACGTATTTAAAAAAAGCAAAAACACAAAGTAAGAGACGGAGGCAGAAGTCAGAGTCCTGTCATCCAAATCATATTTCACAAATACACTTCATTAATCTTTTGCAGTAGCAACAGGAGCTAAAGTTAGATGTTCATTATAAAAACAGGTCATATATGTTCCAGCAAACATAACATCTTTTATGGGGAATTGAAAAATTTCTCTACTACACTTAATTTATTACCTCAGAGAACATGAGTTTATGGTCTAAATCTCTATTTTTAAGTCGTCAATATAGCATGATGTTTGTTTAGTAAATGAAGACTAAATAGAGTAAAACAGATGATAAAGCACCGTATGCTTTAGGGCGTGGCTACCTTGTGAATGAAAGGTTGTTACCTTGCCGTTGTCCGTGTTTTTGTCTGAGAACTTTAACACTTTCACAGTTCTTCAAAGTTGATTGTGACCTTTTTGATCACCTGAAAGTTGTCTTTCTTATTCAGTGTTCAGTTGTACTTAGCTCCACCCTCTCATGTTACTTCTGGTTGCAAAAAAACAAGATGGTTAAAGCAGAAAAACAAGATTTGCGACGGCCAAAAGCCAAGATGGTCATAGGGGAAAAACCAAGATGGTTTTGGCCAAAAGCAAAGATGGCGACGGTCATAAAAAACACTGGCAACAGCCAAAAACCAAGATGGCGACAACCAAAATGCGGAGCTCGAGGCTTCAAAACAGTAGTCTACAAACCATTGGATGACGTCACAGTGGCTACGCCCATTTATTATAATCAGCCTGTGGGCTTCCTTGACGGGACTAGTTTTTTTTCCCCTTGGCATTTGTTTTGAAATACTTGAAAACATGTAATTGAACTGGAGGTGCATATGTGAACGTGTCGTCTTCGTTCAGCAGAACACATAATCAAAGTTGTGTTTTAAAAAAAACTGAGGCTTCAGCGGGAACACGCTGCTGATGATCTGCTCTCGCTCTTATCAGCAGAAAAGCCTTTGCTGCAGATTGTGGGTTTTTTTTCCGTAGCTCCCAATCTCTCCACCATTACCACAGGCTATCAGTGTATCAGCCACCACTGTTTTCATGACTCACTGTTTTCACCAGCAACATCATTCAGCTCCTTTCAAATCATTTCCCTCGCGTCGGAAAATTGTAGCGAGAGGGAATTGCACCACCGACATTAGAGAGTTGTTCGCGATTAGCGTTCGCTTATCCTGATTCCGTCATTGTGTTTCCTCGGGAGGAAGCGTCAGTGTATTGAGGGCCGTGATGACGAAGGTGGAATGATATCTGTGTGACTGTGTGGTGCGTTCTAAAAGATAAAGGAGGGAGATCCCTTTGAGGGGGCTGCTGCGTTGAGTGGCTTTATCTGTGTTGGGAAATGTGGAGAATGTGTCTGATGTTAAGAAGAACGTGTGTGTGTGTGTGTGTGTCCGTCCGTGTCCGTCCGTCCGTGTGTGTGTGTGTGTGTGGTGATAGCGAGAAAGGGAGCTTGGACAGATGTGTAGAAATATTGGAGTTCGGGTTGGCAGAAATATCATATCGTAATTTGTTCGAGGCAAATCTGATCCTTTCCCGATTCTCCTTCATGTTGGGTGTTAAATTTCTCAAGTTGCTGAGCAGTACCACCAAACCAATTGATTGCCCTCCGAGATAACAAACGCCACACCAATAAATTCCATTCCGAAATTGATTGTTCTAAGTTGTCTTTTTAAATTTCGTTCCTCCGTTCCAGCTCAGATGAAAACACAAGGGCATCACCCACTTCCTTAAAGTACGGAGATGGATTTATCATTTAGCAGCGCTGCCTGAATGCAGGGGAAACACCGGCGCCGTAGAACTGTTAATGATAGACTGCACGCAATACAAACGATCTCTCTGTAAAGGTGGAGATGTTCTAACCATCCAAATATGGAACGCCCCTAATTAAATTAAGAACGTCATCTTGAATTCTTGAAGGCACCTTGACGTCCTTTTCACTTTCAGGTGCAGTGGTTCTCACACAGCAGTGGTTAGAGCATGCTTTGTTTAGAGATCTGCCACAGCGTCAGTACATTCGCAGCATGTCATTCTAACCTTGTGTATAATGTGCAGCCACTGGTTGAGGCAGGGTTTGCTGGGAGCTGCCCAGTACGGCCGGCGCTGTTGAGCAGCTGTATTGCATCAATGAGAGGAAACAACGGCTTTGCCAAAGGGCATTTCCGCAGTACTCGTTTTCCACATTTAGCTAGATGATTGGATATTAAATCAAGTATTCTTGTCTGATCTGTATAATTTATGTCTCTAGAAGGTCACTTGGTGTGGAGTGCAGGGTGTCTTGGCGACTGGAGTTAAGCCTCTTTGTTGACACTGCTGAAGTGTCCTCGGGCAAAGCCGTGAATGTCTTCCATCCTCGGCTCGTCTGTTTGTAACCCTTCGTGACCATCTGACCTCCCGGCGGAGGGGCGACAACGTGGGGAAAAAAGAGAGAGAAGAATTTACCCACAGGGAGCGACACAGATGTCAGCAGCCAAAGCGTGACCGCTCCAAGAGAGGAATTTGGTGTTTTCTTGAAAAGTGTCAAAAAGCAGCTCTTGGCAACGTACACAAACACTTTTCCCTGAAGTAAAGTTGAGATCCGTTAGATTGCTTGGTGATTTAGTTTTATTAGTTCCTCCATGAAACAATCGGATGTATTGTTGCAAAGTTTGCTGTATTGTTCTCAGCCAATAGTGTTAATGACAGGAAACAGCCATGAGAGTGCCAGTCAGGCCCTGAGTACGACTCTTAGCTCTGCCTTTGTTGTCTGTGCAGCAGATGAAGGATTCACTGTCATTTGTCAAATTGGACAGCACACCTGGTGCGTGTGTGTGTGTGTGTGCGTGCGTGCGTGTGTGTGTGTGTGTGTGTGTGTGTGTGTGATGAATGAGTTGTTCTAAAGTTTTCAGCCTCAGGCAAATTGGAACACTGAGCGAAAGATGACGGACACATGGAATGTTTATGTGTGTCGGTGTGTGTGAACTGTGTGTGAGTTATGCAAATATATTTTTGATTATTGGCTTGCAGACATGGAATCCTAAAACACCTGTTTATTTGAAGAAGGGTGGGATGTAATTGCTTACTTGCATTCCTCTTTTACGAGCTCGCACGACATGCATACATCTAATTTAAAAACCCGTAATTTTGTGAAGGCAACATTGTTGCTTGCGATCACTTGTTTATTGAAGATACATTTTGCAACATGTCCGTCAACCCACGCGACCACATAGTTTGTAAATGTGTACCGTCTAATACAACCCTGGGTTAGTGTATAATAATAATACTCCTGGTTGCAAAAAGTGTTTGATTGTATAGAGGTCTATGGGAAAGTGACGCTACTCTCACTTGATTTATTTCCTCAGTAAACATGAGTTTATGGTCTTAATAACTGGTTTCAAGTCCTCTTCCATACAACATGATGTTCATTTAGTGAATTAATGTCCGGCTTTAAGTTCCTGGAAATCAGCGTCACAAACAACCTGACACAGTCCTCACACATCTCCATCATGGTGAAGAAGGCTCATAAATGGGAAACTTAAGAAGGGAGAATTCCAGTGCCATGTTCGTGTTAACTTTTACAGAGGAGCAATGGAAAGCATCCTGACTGCAAACATTACAAACTGGTGTGGGGTGTGCACAACTCAGGATAGGAGGGCTCGACAGCGGGTGATTAAAACTGCCCCAAAACCTAATTCGTACACATCGACTGAGCATCAGTGATAACGGGGAGAAGAAGAGGCCGCTAAGAGCAAAGGTGTTATTAAAAGACAAAACCCACCCCAGCTGCAACCGGTTCACCTCTGGAAAGAGATACAGAATAATCATTGGCAGTATCACCAGAAACAGCTTATTTCCTCTGGCTGTGAGACTTCTTAACTCATCCTCCATAGATAATTATATATATATATATATATATATATATATATATATATATATATATATATATATATATAATTATTTTTATTTTTCTTCCTATGTAGCAAAATGGGACTACAATCTAAATTGTGTTGTGAAACCCTGACAAATAAAAAACCTTGTAACTGTGTAACCTTACAAGCTGCTTGTATCAAGGACCTATGAGGTCATTTGTGGGAGAAGACGGTCTCCAACCTTTTTCCAGATGTTTATTTTGAGCTTCAACCAAAGCCCTACTTAAATCTAACAATAGTTCCTAACTGTCTCATTTGTCTCACCTCTGTCTGCTTTATTTTAATTGGTGCATTATTTGTGTTCATAACATTTCGCAAAGCTGTCTCTCCAGAATCTGACATTTAACCAGGTAAAATACATTTTAGGTGATAGAAAGATACCCCTACTGCACTAATCGTGGCCTTCGTAGACCAGAATGCATTGCAGAAAAATGTAAACATTATAACCAGCTACACATCGGCACCGCTGTGTCAAAGTACATCTTCTCAATGCCACTAGCAGGGCTGTAAACTCTTAGTCTTGTTTTTCAAAGGCAGAAACCCTGAAAAACCAGTATAGCACTGCTGATGTGGCATAACACTTCACGAATATAGTGAACATGATGACGGATCAGTTTGGAGATTGTGAGCATCTGAGCGTGGATATTTCTCCTGTTCGCGATAAGATAAAGACGGATCACGTGAAGGCCTGGAGCCAGAGATCTACCAGAGATACGCGGGTGATTTATACCTCTGGGGTCCTCACTTAACCCCCTGTCGATGTGAGCAGCAGCAAAAGGTCCTCACTAAAGAGGATCATCCTCATTTTGCTATCCTAGTGACACACACAACAGAGGGCAGTTCTTAAACTTGATGACAGGCACACACACACACACACACACACACACACACACTACCATTCACACTTGAATACTCAAGTACGCACCACTAGAGCAACATCATAAATATAGATATTGTTTGGCGACAGTTGTAGGCTGGCAGGCAGGACTACACACACACACACACACACACACCCACACACACACACACACACACACACACACACACACACACACACACACACACACACACACACGCACACAAAAACCCCAGTCTGGCCAGCTGCTATGGGAAGAGGAGAGGTTTTGAATGGGAGTGACAGCTGTGGATTCCTCAGCATGAAGGGAGGGGGGGGGGGGGGCATAGCAAGATGAGTTGGAAAAGGACTGAGCGAGTGAGACAAGAAAGAAAAGAGGTGGAGCGAGGCTCAATAATGTTTGTTTTCTCTTCAACCAAACTTAGATACTTCAACTTGACTATTCCTTTTTTTAACTGGAAGAAAAGTTGTGACGAAAACCTGAACTAAGGAACTATAGCCTACAACTGTATTCATTTATACTTTATTTGCCCCACTTATTAGTGAGCCAGTGAGGGCTGTCAGGTAACGTAGTACCGCTATACAAAGAGTGTAAAGAGATGTCAGCAGGCGTTCAAACAAACACAAGACTTTCCCCCAGAAAACCAAATGTCAAAGCTGACTTATTTGAACTCACTTTTGTTACACAACTAAAGTACCTACATTTAAGTAATCTACTTAATTGACTTACATACTTAACTAACGCCATAAGTGTTATGTAACAACGAAAGAAGCATACTACTTTAACCCAAACCATGACCTTTAACCCCAAACCCTAAACCTAAGTAATTTTATTTTTGCCAAAACTAAACCAAGTAGTTCAAAGGAACTTATTTTAACCCATACAACAACCTTTTCCTTAAACCTAACAAAGTAGGTTATTTTTGCCTAATCTAAACCAAGTAGTAAAATACCCACAACGCAAGAAAACCTTTGGGAAGATACTAAACGTTGAACGGGGATACGCAGTGTTTGTCTATGAAAACCTTTTGTTTTTCTTCGAACAAAATGACTTCAACTTATTTATTAATCACCATCTGATTTAAGAACGACGTGACATCCTTTGACGTTCAGTGACACGCGCAGTTCGGTTTGTTCTGTTAGAGCCTTGAGGTCTGATGGCAGAAACACAGAGTACCCACAGTAAAGACCATGTGATCCTAACTGTCAGTACAAGACTATTCATAGAGATCCTGTGTTGTGCAAGAGCCATTTAGCAACAGTGTGTGAATACAACTTCACCTCCTGCACCTTTTCCTCTTATTAGAGTAATACCCACTTAAGATAAATGCTCCACGACACTACACTAAACACTGATCGTTATAAACAACAGTGAATCAGCATATATCAATATCAATGTAAATGAAGGCTCTAAACTAAAGATGACTTGTTGGTCTCTCTTGGGCAAATGCTGCCGTTGCCATTCCCGAAGAACAGATCATTGTTTTTAACAAATGGAAGCAAGTGGGTGTTATCATGAGCTGCTCCAGAACAACATGGTTGAACAGACAAAGACAACAAACCGCGCCTCATCAACAAACTCAATCGTCATGAAACAGACAATCCTGGGAGAAAGGGGACGCCACATCACTGCACTTCCCCAAAACTGAAGTCAGCAAACTGTCGCATTGCAACACTATAAGAGTCAACTGAAATGACCCAAGCTGGGAATTCTTTCTCCTCTATATGGTATTAGGCAGTGATTGTAACTGGTCGTAGACACAATGTACTGTGTGTCTACACCATAGACTGTATATCGGAATAGACATAGTCATCGTGACCTCCCCCATTGGTTAACCAACTGACATAAATAGGCTATATACGTCTCTGGTAGTTGTTGTGACCTGTCAATCACAGTAAGCCCACCCTAAAGAATACTCTGCTTTATGTTCTATTTTCCTCAAAATGGGACCATGACCAATGTACTCAATGAACATCATGCTGTATTGAAGAAGACTTGAAACCACACTCATGTTTACAATGTTTACTGAGGGAATAAATGAAGTGAGAAGTAGTAATTTTCCCATAGACTTCCATACAATAGGACAACTTTCTTTTACTGGTCAGTTAAGAGAATACAAATGTGAAGACACTTCTGCATCGGCTTCACTCGGTAAAACCAGAGGTTGCCCCATGGTCTACACACACTTCTACCATTATGTATGGATATTTAAAAAATATAAAGTATAGTATAGTTTGATGATAACAAATACATTCATACTATTTCTGCAAAATATGAAGCTACAGCCATGAGATGCTTAGCTTAGTATTAAGACTGATAGCAGAGGGAAACGATTATCGTGTCAATTAGTGAGGTCTAGTGGTGTTTGGAGGCGATTTTCTTTTTTAACGGAAGCAGGCTAGCAGATCCCCATGCTTCCAGTCTTTATGCTAGGCTACGCTAACTGTCTCCTGCCTATATAGCTTCATATTTAGTGTCGAGACATAAGAGTCATCAGTCATCTTACATAACTCTCGGCAAGAAAGCGAACAGGCGCATTTCCCTACATTATGTGTTATTCATTTAGTATAAAGAAAAAGTTACATTGTCATGTTCAACAGCGGTGTTCTTGGCTTCTCTATGTTGCAAGTGGTTTTACTCACAAACCCCTCCAAGTATAGCAAAGCTACTTACTCTTAGCTATAACTTTATTAAGTCATACCAGATTTTTCTCAGCCCATCCAGTCGCACAAGAACTTGAAAGAGACGAAACAACTTAACTGGATTGTCAATAGTTTACTTAGTAGATTTTCCATGTGCCTGTAATGGGTGTGTTTATGTTTGTGTTTCTGTTCAGTACATTGGTGGGTTGCCTTCAGGGCCACTGTTAGTCATTAATCTGAGTTAATGGATGTCAAACCCTCAGCTTTTCACTAAAGCCATGCATTGAGAAGAACGGGAACATTGATTTGGGAGGCGGTGTGTATATCTGAGCATGCAGTCCAGTAGGGAACTTCACCGCCGTAGGGGCTCAAGGGCACTGCGGCAGCAGCGTCACGGCAACAGCAGGGGGAGGAGAGGGGAGGAAATGGGAGTCTAAACTCAGCTCTTAAACAGGAAGCCACCCTGGTTCTCCCATTGTTGTGTTTTTATAGACTCAACTTCCTGCCAGCTCGACCACCCCTGTTACCATGGTGGCAATCCCTGAAGTTTATGGGATGGATTATAAAGATCTGCAACGAGAAAGAGCTGACACCGGTCACAAGTGTGCCAATTGAAAACATGGTAGAGTGAAAGAAGTTGTTGTGAAACTGGGTCTTTATAAAGTGTAAAGTCTTAAACTGCCTCCAGCAGTGCTGTCAGAGGTCTAATGTTTCATCACATCGTTCATTTCTTGCTAACCGTTTACAGTCTGCACTTACTAACATTTTGATTTCATTTAGTCTTTAATTTGATTCCAGGCAGCATTTTAAAGTGAGTTTCAAACTCTTTCAAAGTCCCTTTCTGTCTGAAGTCTGCAAGCACAAGGTGCTTCCACATGTGTGAATGAAATGATGAAATCAACAGTTTGAGTCGGACAGCGTCAATAAATAGAAGGAGGGAGGGATGGAGGGAGGAGAAGAAAGAGAAGGAGTTAAAGAAAAGAGGATGTGGCCGACAGTAAAAGATGACTGGAGGGGAGTGGAGCTCTCTGTCTAATTATAGATCCTGCTGTGAGCTGGCTGAGGCAGAAGTGCTACTGGGGTTTTCACACAGCCGGATATTTACAAGACAGAAACACGGGCATGTGCCTTTTGACTGTATCCACCCGTTCTTACCTCCGTGTGCCTGCGCGTACGTGTGCAGTCGGTGGCCCCTCCGGACGCCTGGATCTCCAGACCGGGAGGTGAAAAACCTGTTGTGCCAAACTCCCTGGGGTCGTACTGGGAAGCGCGTCGGTGAGTGCCCGAAGCAGGAGGTCGAGGGTGTGAGGGAGGGGTGAAAAGAGATTGTCTGAGACTTCTTTGTGCGCTGCCTACGCAACGTTTAGTGTGTGTGTGTGTGTTTGGACTAACAGCAGCCTTAGATGTTTATGGAAACTCAATGAGGACTTTGGAAACTGGACCCACACTGCATTATACATCAACCTTCCTCTGTTACTGTCACACACACACACACACACGCAGTCATTGCCGTCTGTGCACACGTCCATGTGTTCGGCTCTATTGCGGTTCCGTCCGGGCGGTGAATTGAAACGCACCTCTTACACGGGAGCTGTGTCTGGTTTCGGATCGAGGCTATTCTGGGTGTGTTTAGTGTCCCACATGTTTGTTCCTGTGAGAAAGCTGCTGTATACATCCACTTGTTGCATCTGTCTCCTCCACATGTTTTCTAGCCGTGGCTTATATGGTTACAGGTGGAGCGTGCAGTGATTCCTCGGGTGTCTCTGTTGTTCTCCACACATGCCCGGGCACCGATGATAAATTGAGGCAGTGTTTATGAGGAAACGGCAGGAAGGTTAAAAATGCACTTTCAGCATAAAGTTCAGGTTTTGATTTTTCTAAATCAGGAAGTGAGGAATAGTGAGTGCCAGGCGATATACAACTGCACAATTTGGTACCGGCTGAAGAGGAACACAATTTTAAAAATGTATAGACTGATACAAAAATAATTTGTCTCAATCATCACTTATGACCCACTAGAAGTGTGTGGCTGTGTCTGCCCGCTGCCTGTATTTTCTTATTTATTTCTCATAACTTTGCTGTGTTCTGGATGTTTCGGGATTTGGACCCCCCCCCCCCCCGTGGAGGTGTAACCCCCCCCAGCAGATGAGCAGGGTGTGCAGCCCTTTCCTATTGTCAAGTGGTAGACATGTTCCTGTAATGAGCAAATACACGTGAATTTGAAAATGGAGATGTCTAGTTTTCTCTTAGACCACTTGAATTACAATATGATGATAGGTTGTTATGGAATATGTAAAAAATGACTCTGTACCCCCGCTTCAGCTCTGTAGGTATTATCTCTGATTCGTGCTCTGCCAGAAAGGTAGCACTTGTTGCTGAAGGAAGCTGTCCTTTTAATAGTTTAGACACTCTGCATAACTCTAATCATCAACAATCTGGATGATATTTATTGTGTGAGCGATTTATCGAAACATTTCAAACATTTGCTGGTTTCAGCTTTTCCAGTGGGAGAATTTGTTTATTACAGTATATTACAAGTTGAATATCTTTGGGTCTCAGACTTGAATTTAGTCGCACAAAACAAGCGATTTTATAGACTTTCCCCCGGGCTCTGTGAAAAAATAACAATAATGAACCTATTGCTCAGCAAGTTGCATCCCTAGAAACTAGGTGTGTTTGTTGAGAGAGATCTCATCGCAGTAGTCACGCTATCTCATCTTGACCATGAAATAGCTGCTGAGAATCTGAGTCAGTCAGAGTGGCATGCTGCTCTGGAAAAACGGGTTGAGGACAAACAACATATCGATGCGTTGTTCTGCCAGATACTTATTTGATCAGAAGACAGAAGCATATCTTACTCGCAACAAGTTTGTCAAGAAGTGACGTCAAGAGCTGACCACTTCACATCCAGCCCAATGAATCCTGCTGCAGTGTGTTATGTTTTATTGTTTTCATTATTTTGCTGATTATCATGCGTCGTCACTTCAGAAAAGCCAGACTTACACCTCCTGCTTTGACCCTGTGTTTGTTTGCTTAAGATGAAATTGGAACTGTTGAGCTAGAAAGACTCACACACACACACACACACACACACACTCGCGCATGTGCACACACACTCATTAGTGGAATGAATACATTAGTCGAGGTGTTCTAAGTATGTGCAGCTGGTACGTTTTGTTTAATGACACTAATAGGAAGCAAATTGCATGTTTCATCTGCACAGAGAAGAAGACGTGTTGGGTTGCTCATTCTATGCAAATAACCTTTTCAACACACACACACACACACACACACACACACACACACACACACAAAGACATTATAAAAACACAGCTGTATGCCGCTCCAAGCATGAGGAGAAGAGAGCGGTGGGGAGTGATAGAGGTGGATTCAGCAGTGACCCCCCCGTCTCAGACCGTAACCCCTTTTTATTTTCTTACAGTTTCTCCTTTTTTCCCCCCGTCTGCTCTTATTTCACTTTTTCTGTTTTCAGTAAATCTGCTTGTGACTCACCCAACCTTTTTATTTTTTTAAAGGTCCTTGAGTCTTCAATTTGTACTAACCGCCTCACACGTTTTTCTTTCTTCTAATTTTTCAGTTATTAATGAGGAAGAGAGAGCTTTGTATATCCTTGTCCAACCGGTAAGACGAGTCCCGAGTCCAAGTTGGAAATTAAAGAACAGAAAAGGGAGGAATTAATTATGTTGTTCATTCTTTTGTACTTCTGCCCAACCTCGGGGAGAGATCCTTCTTCACTTAATCTCCCCGAGGTTTTTTTCCTTTTTCATGTAAGGATTGTAAAGCCCTCTGAGGCAAATGTGGGCTGTTCAAACACAATCGAATCCAATTGAATCCGTAGGAAGGGATTACCAAATGTCAGGCGGAGCACTATCTCCCTCAATCTACCTAATCTCCCACATAAATCGGCACAATACGACGGTGTCCACGGCCAGACGGGCGGTATCGCACTGTGTCGTTGTTGATTTCCATAATGACACACCAACACTCCTACCCAAAGTAAACCGAGCTTCACACTGCATTGTTTCAAGAGGACCTGGACTTCAGTCCTGGTGGGTTTTGGCAACACTTGCGGTTCCTGCCGGGAAACAACAATTTGCGTTTTGATAGCGCAAGTCTCAAGATTTCCATCCAAAATTACACACCTTGGGCAACTCAAGTCAGAAATAGAATCTGAAGGAGGACAGCTTGTGTACGAGTCTCTCTGTTAGAACCGGGGGCTTAGTTGTGGGCTTCACTTTGATTTAGTAAAGAAGACCATCAGCAATGCTGAACTCATGAGAATGTTGTCTTCTGGGTGCCTGGGTATGCAATTTGGCGGACTCCGCCAATAACAATGACAACTGTACAAAATGCGAAGACATTGATCTGCTGTTTTATTTATTTATTTTTTGACAGCCATAAATGGTAACAAATGGGTTTGGCGTAATGCAAAAGTTAAGAAGATAAAAGGAGAATAACTTGAAGGTCATCTTTGAATACCAACATATATAGTTGGTGGTTTTAGTGTGAGACTAAAACAAACAGGACTGAGGCAACTGGCCGTCTCTATTCACATCTGGAACGACAGTTGTAAAGGGTGGCGGTTTTTTTTTTTTTCAAAGTAGAGACTGAACTTACTTGCCTTTCCAGCTCTTCTCAAAGAGGGGGGGAGAGAGAGAGAGAGAGAGAGAGAGAAAACCGGCTATTTTAATTAAATCAACACAGGATCACAACCGCGGGCTCAGAATCGGTTGTTCCTCTCCGAGTACGGCGCGCAGACGAAATGAACTGCAACGGAATACCCTCCTTAAAGAGGACTAAAAACATTAGAGCCTAGTATTACATGGAGAGACCCAGGAGAGAGGGAGTTAAATGTGGTCGCAGAGGTCCAGAGACTAAACCACGACACGGTTTCTAGTCTTAAAGTCATGTTGGCTACGGGGGAACAGTGTTATTATCAGCGATTTTAAAGTGGTCAGAGAGATTGTTCCTCAACCAGAGGAGCCAGATTCATATGCTTAGCGAAACCATTATGTACTTCCTGGTGTTTTTATAGACGGGCCTTTTGAAGAAGCTGAAGCAAGTAGCTTTCCAGGTACCTGATAAAGAGTGTGTTGTGGGCCAACGCGCGATGATTAGTGCTGCACACCGATGATGGATGAAGGGCCTCACACGTCTGGAATCGTATGAGGAGTGATAAAGTCATTGCTGTGTGGAAGCTTTCCATCAAGCTTTGTTTTTCCTGGCGTCGAGTCAACACCTTGTTTGCATGCTTTTACACACTCTTTATGATTAGATTAGATATACTTTATTCATCCCCAGGGGGAACATTCTTAAATAAAGAGAGGTGTGAGCTGTGAGCAAATAAGGAGAAACGTCTCTAATAAAATGGTCCCGGGGGGAACACAGCCAGCGAGTTAATGAAAGCCGCTTCACATTACAATCCAATACGTTTAAATGCATCATATTGAGCCAAATATGTGACTTATTAAAAGATTTCCATTGCAGAGTGATTCCATGACTATGTCATTTCAACACAACACAAGCAGGTTATTCAATATTTTGTAATGCCGGGGATTTATTAAAGTTGAACCGTACAGTGCTGAGGAGCGATAGTGGCTACAATAACACAGTGAAGAAGTGGTTAAGCTGTCTCTTCTCTCAGCAAACCCCAAGAATTAAACAAGCAAACCATTCTGCATCCTCCCATTATTAATCCCAGCACTTGCATTTACTTTTTGCCAACAGCTCGAAACTGGGTTACTCCAGAGGTGTGTGTGTGTGTGTGGTATCGGCCTTTGTTTCCTTGTATAAGCATGTTCTCCTCTCCTTTTCCTCAGAATAATAGCTTTGTTAGTACTTGCTGTCATTGCAGAGAATATGTGTGTGCACAACGGGTTGTGTGTGTTTGAGTTTGTGCGTTTGCCAAGGGATTTCTGTCATTCCAGCAATGGTCGGCATTTAGACTGTGCCTCTGTATTTGTACCTCCTAATATGGAGGAGTTCTGACATTGCACACACACACACACACAGTGCTATGTAAGATTAACCCAAACAACGATGCTACAGAAACTCCCAAGCTCACTCTGTGTGTGTGTGTGTGTTTCTACAAGCACTTCCGCTTGTAGAAACGACGGCAAAAACACATCCGTCTTTTCTGTTTTATTATATTGCCTTTCACCCATTTCCAGTGCTGCTGTTGGCAACTGGCCAACCCCCTCTGTGAATGACATTTACTTCACACACTGCAGCCCAACATCTGAGCACCAGGCGCAGCAGCACAGAGATGATGTCACACCAAGTTATTTCGCTGTGTGTGTGTGTGTGTGTGTGTGTGTGTGTGTGTGTGTGTGTGTGTGTGTGTGTGTGTGTGTGTGTGTTTTAAAGTTTAAGGTTGAAGTGTCAAGGCAGGTTTGTGCGATAGGTGTTTGCTCAAGCCTGTCTTGTGTGTGCAGCTGTGTACAAGTGTGTAGTATGTGGATGTGTGTAAATATATATATTTACACATACGCATGTGTGTGTGTGTGTGTGCAAAATACGTGTGTGTGTGTGTGTGTGTGTGTGTGTCACAGAAATCACCCCCAGTCCTTTCCCAAGCTGTTGCCTTCCTGGATCCTGTTTTTAGCGCCGGATGAGACAATCTTTCCCATTGACTCAGCTATGCAATGCAAATAACCCCAACAGCATGCAAAGAGAGAGCGTGTGTGTGTGTGTGTGTGTGTGTGTGTGTCAGAGACAGTTACACAGATGGAGAACATTAGCTTGTTTTCAAAGACAGAACTTTTTTTGTCACTGTGTGATAGTAGTTAAGATGTTAGGCAGACATATTTAGCAGTTGATTTCATTGCTGTCGGTCAGTTTCATCGTCGTTTTGTAATTATTTCCACTGGAGCGGTTTGGGGCTCAGTGTGCCGCTCGGTGCAACTGTTTGGGTCTTTGCTTGAGAGCAAGACTCAATTATCTCAGTTAGGATAGAACACTTGTAATCTCAAGCGTTTCACATCTACATTAGACCACTAAATGCATTTTGGTAGTTTGGTAGAATACTTTCTTGACGTACGATGCACACATTGTACATTTTGTACCATGTAGGCTTTCAGAGAAATACAAAAAACACTAATTTCCCAAGGGGAAAATAATTAATGAATTAAGTTTAAAATATTTTTAGATTTCTTAACACGTACATTTCTGCTGTTACATAATGTCAATCATGTAACTTAGAAATATCTCCTCATCATTCTGTCTGAAAGCCCCAACATGATAATGTGGTAGACTTTCCCAACTACAGCTCCCATGAGGCTTAGACTGTTAACCAACGGCTAACACTCATGGGATATGCTAACATAATTATTGTTTTATCTTCGTTGAAAGATGAGGTGCTCAGATTTTGCTGATGAGTACACATGTAGATAGTCATGTATCATAAACTATGTACAGAAGGCCCACTGCTTTTGGTGTACAATTCAGTAAATAATTAAATAAAATCCTTTATGAGAGTATTCATTGACTTTGAGAGGCTAGGAGAACATGCTAGCTTAAAAAGGAGACAGGACAGTAGCCACTGCAGTATAGCTAGTAGTACCTGGTAGCCTATGCTGGGCCTTAATTCAGATACTTCCTTTGGTACACTTCCTTCTCGTACACTTTTTACACTCTGTAGCCTACTTACTTGTGTAGTGCGTGAATTTTGACATTGTTGTCTCACTCACCGGAAATGACGTTTGCCAATGTTAGCCGTCTAGCTGGCTTGCAGCATTATAATTTGCGGTAACAAAATCATTACAGACTGCTAAATCAACCCACTCAACAATCCCGATGACTTCCATCCGGCAAACAACATATATTTTGAATTGTTATATAATGTGGTGTTGGAAGCTCCCCTTCCGCTACGCAGCCAAGATGGCGTGGTGAAGTGTCCAAACGCAACCTTTTGAATGTTTCATGCATTTCCAGGTTACAGTCGTGGTTGCTAACTAAAGGAAACTAAAGCTAAATGTATGTTCACCTCAACGGACTCTCAAGCTACAGTTTAGGGTTATTGTGATTTAAACCTAGTTTACACAGTAAACGGTCCTGTCTTAAGGGATGTTTACTGTGTCACAGTATCTTGAATTGGAACGTAAGTACATGGATCGACAACCATAACCACACAATTCGATTTTTAGTTAGCTTTGTGTTTTAGTCTAGCCCGCTTATATGTAGTCAGCTTTACCTGAATGTTTGAAATGGTGGAACATTTCTGTTTTATGAAATTCTGGTTTATTTCTTCTTTACATGTTTTCTCAAAAACACTGCTTCATTGAGCCTCTGTTTACATGCGCTTAGTGTTTTTTCAGATAGAGTTTCCAGCATAGTATTGTGTGAATCGACTGCTGTTAATGGGGATGAAGAGAAGTGACGCCCCTCTCCTCTCCCTCCCCTCACCCTTCTCTTTTCCCAGACTCCTCTGTGGCAGTGCAGGTGTCGTACGCAGCCTAGTTTCCCATGGACCTCAGGGTGGGAGAGCGGGGGATGCGCCCTGGTTCAGACACAGCGCTTCTCACCCCGCTACACCCGCCTTTACTCCTCACCCCGTTCTCCCCTCAGCCCCGCACCTCCTTCTCCCAACAGCAACTGCACCAGCATATCCGGGTAAAGGACATACAACATAGAGATTAGTTAATCTTACATGAGCATTTGCTTTATATTTGTTGCTATAATATGAATGTGTTTGTTGGGTTTGGGGGGGTCAGTTTAATATGGAGCAGAGGAGGCGAGAGCAGGAGCACCACGAGAAACAACAGGAGTTGCAGCAACTAAAGCACAAAGACAAGAGTCAACAGAGTGAGTCAATCCACACACACACACACACGTTACTCCAAATTTCCGTTCACACAATTGAAGTTGTAATTTTATTTTCACCAAGCGGGATATAAACCTATTTCCGTGACTGAAAGTAATAATGGCCCAGTTTGTCCCCTGAAGAGATCATTTTTTATTGAACGGTGTTACTCCACTTCCAAAGCGTTGAGGCGAGGGCTAAATATAACCTGACAAGTGAAGCTACAACAGGGGAGTTAATTATAGCTGTAGGTCTGGGCGCATAAAGTCACTGGGTCAATATTGACTTGATCACTCCGTGCACCTCCTGTCACCTCCGTGTGCACACACACAGAAATATCAGCCAACACGCTCTCAAGTCACCTGTGACTTTTCCCTGCATCACACTCTCTCAACCATGCACAGTATTCCCCTCCTCAGCATTGTTTAGTCACTGTGTTGTCCCCTTTAATTTCTTTATGATGAACCAGTTGGTGAGTCCTTCTTTTAAGGTTTTTGAACGGCTGCTGGTGCTTTTGATTGACAGGTGCGGTGGCCAGTTCCGTGGTGAAACAGAAACTCCAGGAGGTCATTCTCAAGAAGCAGAAACAGGCAGCGCTGGAAAGAACTAACTCCAACACTCTGACTGCATCTCCTGTAGCATACAGGTGACACCAAATACACAATATCAAAACACTAAATATGCATCACGATCACACTGATTACACTGCGTGTCTAATAATTCTTTAAATAACCCTTTGATTTCATGTCAACTCCAAAAATCATCGATAAACTTCAACCATATGTGGTGTGATTATTTCCCCCCTAATGGTTGTGTGCCTTGTTTGTGCACGTTGTGTTCTACCAGAAAGCTGGGCCCGGACCCCGGAGCGTCCTCCCAGACTCTGGTCTCGTCTCCGCCACAGCCCTCTCCTGACCGCTCAGAACGGACGCCGCTGCGCAGAGCAGGTAAAACATCTGACGTCACAGACCTTTAACCAGAGGCAGGGACTGAACCGCCATCATTAAAACATTATGGAGTTGTAAAGTGAAGGAGCCAGAAAGACTCGTATTGGTTTCTACTTTTTACATTCAAATGTCTTTTTACACCAGTCAGGGGGGGAGCAGTTGTGGATTTAGTCCCACTCTCTACTTCAGGCTATTGTAGCATTTAAACATTAATAACACAAATTAGCACAGCCTATGTGTTCTGTCCATGTTTATGGTCAAACATCAGTCATGCTTGTTGACTAATATTATCCACTTTTCTTTTGTTGTCCATTCATTGTCGTTTTTTTTTCAAGACATTTAGACATGATTTGGAAAAGCACAGGTCTACAATGTAATATTTGCATATAATTGCAAAAAGTAACACTAAATGTCGCCCTGAATTGTTAGCGTCTGAGCCCAATCTGAAGGTGAAACACAAGCTGAAGAAACACCTCAACACCCGCAAGAGCCCGCTCACCCGCAAAGAGAGCGCCCCGGCCACTGTCAAGCACCGAGTACCTGACACACTGGGTAATCATACACACACACACACACACACACACACACACACACACACACACACACACACACACACACACACACACACACACACACACACACACACACACACACACACACACACACACACACACACACAAATAAAGGAGTGAGTGGAAACGCATTATTGTTGTTTTCATATGTGACCAGGTGATGGTGTCCATTCTTTCTTGCTGTGATTGATTTAGGAAATGATTCAGTGATATGGTCGAATGTAACGTGCATACGGTGGAGATGCTCGATCTAAACGCACACACTGCTTCTCTCCCTCCAGACTCCTCCCCCAGCAGCAGCAGCACTCCAGTCTCTGGCTGCAGTTCTCCCAATGACAGTCTTCCCAATGAGAATGGGCTACTGCCATCTGCAGGCGGACTCTCGCATGAGGTTAGCAACGACACACACACACTAACACACACACATTATTGAGTAAAACTAGTGAAAACATCAGCTCGAGATGAACTGAAATCTAATAAATAAACATGTTCTTAACACCAAATTAGTCCTTTTGTATAGACGTTTTGAGAAATTTCCGTATCTTTTCCATAGAAAACCGGATTGATCGTTAAGAAATCCAGATAGAAGTTGGATGGATAAATGGAAAAACATAAAACACTAAAGCCACTTTTTGCCTTTCAGAAAGGCACTTATAATTTAAAGAAGGGAATAAATTAGCATTTGAAAGACAAGTACGCACACGCTTTGATTAATAATTTAAAAAGCGATGTTGTTTCATGTACATGAGCTGTGCCAAGACGCTGAGTAATGACATGTTTAAGGCAACGACTCGAGTGCAGGAGCACTGAGTTTGTCAGCTGTTTCTGCATAATTCATTTAATCACATGCAGTGGAACCCAGTCACACCTGCTGTGGAGGCCTGACTCATCATTCTCCGGTGTCAAGGAGCACGCCACCTTGATTAGACTACATTGGTTCTGATTTACATCAGCACTGACGTTTGTTCAGGAATTATCGTTATGGGATGCATAACCAGCACTGGCCTTAAATGGTTTAATGGGATTTCTCTTAACTAGAATCATGGATTGTATCTGCATTTCAGATTGGAATATATAAATGCATTATGAATTGTTAATTGTGTTTTTTTTCCAGGCTCAGAGGCTGCTGCTAAGAGATGGCACCATAGCTAACTTCACCATCCAAAGTCCCTCCACTCTGCCCACCATCACACTGGGACTACCAGCCAACGCCAGGGTAAACACTGCAACACATATCTAGCATAACAGTTCTTCGTTTCTTTACTTTTCCGTGAAGCAGGTGAGCTTCACGGACATTTAGAAAGGTTTTTTCTTTCTTCCTAAATTCTTCGTATTATCGAGGATTCTCTTTCTACTCTCGAGAAGCTGTTGTAAGACCACAAGGGAAGATTTGCCACCTTTTTGTATGAGGATGTCTAATCAGTGTTGATGGTAAATGGAGTCGATTGGGGCGATACTTCCCCACAGCGTGTGCTGTGTTGACAGAGTTCGCAGCTGCAACATAGTTCCTCTTTCCTGCGTCCAGCGCTGCTATTTGATGTGGGGAAGAACTACAGGCTGCTGTTTCAGCTGGGAGTTCTCATATTAGTTATCTTATTTGTTCTCTTCGCATGTAATCAATACATTGTGAAAATGGCATTTTTTTTGTAGAGGATTTTGTGTCTTGGCGGACTCAGATATTCAGCCGTTTTTTTATTCAAGCACAGGGCCAAATAAAGGCAGCGCAGGGCTTCGTAAGAAGATATGGCCGTCGGGGACCCTCCATGCAATGCATCCTGGTCCATGTAGGCTCGCCACCTTTCAGGTGGCTGTCCACTCATTGTGTACCATCAACACTGATTGGACAGCCACATACAAGGTGGCACATTTTCCCTTTTTAGGGAGTGGTGTTTTAAGACGCAGTGTCTGTGCAGCAGTCTGTACAGTATAAACGTCATTTACAAAGCTCACATAACATAACATAACGTCTCCATGGTTTGAATACCTCAGTGAAATGAATGAAGGAAATCCAGTTTTAAACAGGACTTGAAGCATGATGCTCTTTTAATGCTGTTTCACTATTGCATTCCTGTCTTAGTACTGTATATTTAAATTTAAAGTGTCTCAAGTTATAACCAATCACGTCGCCTGGACAAATTGTTTCGTACCATCGGAAATGATCACCTTCTGTCAACATAGTGGAATATAATGATCTCATTCTATGTCGGCCAGTAATCCAGTTGTGATAATGCGTCAAACAGAATGTAATCTGTTGCTGTAAATGCTGAACAACTGTCTGTGTGCAGGCCGAAGGAGAGCGGTCCTCTCTGAGAGTCGGCCGGGTGCCAGTGGTTACAGCAGGGGGCTCGCCGGTCTTCCTCCCCCCGAGCAGAGAGGACCAGGCTGGGCAGCGGAACCCTCATCTGCCTCTCATCATCCTGGAACCCTCTGGACTGGTACACACTCCGCTACTCACTGGTGAGACACACACACACACTGACACAAAACCAGCACGTGCACACATGTAGGGGCCGAGAGCTCCACTATTTAGGATGATGGAACACTAAAGAGGGATGACTTATTTCACTTTGACGTTTCTGTAACTGATCTTTGACTCTATACACGTGAAAACGTTAATTATACACATCCAAGATGTGACCAAATAGCCACAGAAGGACACATCATGAACTTTCACCGAACTGTTTTTTAATTTTCCGGTCTGGGATGTTAGAGCCCCACCCAGTGGTCACATTTAGAATAACACTGTTTTCTTTGACGGATAAGCACACTCATTCAGTGTATTAGGGGCCGGTTTGACATTGTTGCAGCTATTGTGTGTTCATTTGTGTGTGAGAAATTGTATGTGTGTGTGGGCACACATGTTACTTTTGTCTCTGCTCACAGAAAGTCATTATTATTGCTCCTTTTGTGTCTCTGACCAGTTCAAGGCATGGACACCGTCCAGCTGCAGTTTGCCCCCCAGTTAGACCACCTCACCCCAGGAGGAGCTCATCCTCACAAGCCACTGAGCAGAACACGCTCGGAGCCACTCCCCCAGAGCCCGCGGACCCTTCACACACACCTCCTCCAGCAGCAGCACAACACGCAACTACTAGAGAGGCTCAAACAGCAAACTCACCTGGGCAAGGTATGGAGAAGTGACGGCACCCAGTAACACACGGGCAGTCTGTATCGTCCCAGAGGGAGATCTGTTTGTTGTGTTAATGGTCACTTTTTTTGTTTTGTAGACATATTCAGTCTTTTCATATTCAGTGGTTATGGGTATCGTAATGCCTAACGCATCTATTAACACTATCAGTAATAACAGAAAAGGAATTCCGTCTCTTGGTCTTAGTTCGAGTGAAACAACAGTAGCCTACATCTGCATTTCCGTATGTGCACTTTTCAGCCTGCTGTCACAGGAATAAATAAGTGCATATTTGTCTTTATGGTGTTTTTTTGCCAACTTACATTTTTCCAACTTGTATGTGCTCGTGCAGCTGATGTCTAAGTCCAGCGAGAAGCCCAGGCTGCACCAGATCCCCTCTGAGGACATGGACTCTGAGGAAGGTGGCGGGAGGCCGCCCACAGAGCCAACCTACCAAAGCATAGTGAGGGCGGAGTCACTGAGGGGGGCGGAGCCGACAGCATCCAAGAGCCAAGAAGAGCAACTTAACCTGCAACATGCACTCATACTCAACCAGGTTGGAAGACACATGAGATACACACACACACACACACACACACACACACACACACACACACACACACACACACACACACACAAACACACGCGCTCAGAGAAAGCAGGTAGATGGGATTGAACCACACAGTTGTTGTTTGCCCAACAGTCCTGTAGGGGGCGTCCTAACACTTGCATGTTAGGCTAGTTGCCTTTGCATGGCTTTTGAGGTTTTGACTGAATCAAGGCGGTTATTCTAACACGATAGTCACTATAAATTGAGGTATTACTCAGAAAGTGTGTCAGTCTCTCGTCAAACCGCATAATCTGGAGTTTACGAGTCAGGTTTTGAAAAAGGAGCCCAAAAAAACCCTTTTTATTGACGTTACACTGGAAGAAGTGTGGCTTTCAGCACTTAATATCAGCCTTGAACACAAATCACTTGGAGAGTTTTCGAGCGATGTACGGCTGCATACCATATGTGCAGCAACGGAACCCATCGAGCGCCGATATCCATGGTTTAGAAAAAGGCCCTGTGCAGCGCATGCTCTGCTCTTATCCCTGAAGTCGGTTTTGTTTAAGAAATGTAGTTAGAATTATGTCAACGATGTTTCACCTCTTACCCCCATACTCACCCTTCCTTTAGTCGTTGCTATGGGAGCAGCAGAAGCAGCTGCAGCAGCTGCATCGACAGATGGAGACCCTGGCGGTACCCATGCTGCGGGGCGGCGGTGGCGGGGTTGGCAGTGGGCTGGGAGTCCATCGGCCCCTGTCACGTACACAGTCCTCCCCAGCCTCCACCTCTCTCACTCTGCCTGAGAAACCCCTGAGCCTGGACGGCAGCAGCAAACCCCGCTTCACCACTGGTGAGTCCGATTTTTTAGAATTATGATGATCATTCTCTTCATGATGTTTCAAATTCAGGCCGCCCCCGAGGCTCAGGGGTTAAATCGCTTAAATCGGGTTAAATACTGAATAAACAAAACATCCCCGGGTTGAGGGCGGCTGTGGAAACTTTGTTGCATGTCGTTGCTCACCTCTATTCCCAAATTTGTGTCGCTAATAATAATGGAATCAAAATTATATTTCATATAATTCCCAGTATTTAGCACCGTGCACTGACCAGCAAAGGTAAATGTCACGCTTAAAAGTGAGGGAAAATCAAAAATCAATGGCTGTCCCCCACAAATTAAAATAGCACATACATTTAAGAGCTTTACTTTCACTGTAATGTAGTTTAAGTGTAAAACAGTGCCGTCTTAAAAGTGTTTTAAAGGAAGGAATGACTTGGCAGCTGGCAGCAAGGCCTTCTTTGTCTAATGGATCAATAAAAACACTACGTTTTGCTTTTGGGGTGAACGGTCCCTTTGATGGTTGCCGATGTTCTGTTTTCGAACGTAATGAAAAATGTAGACGTGGCAATAAAATCAAGAAAAAACAGACGAAAAACCATAAGTGCCGCGTTGTGTGCCAAAAATATGTTTAAGTGTAATTATATGGAGAGAGAGAACAAAGCCACCTGAGACAACTGGAATAAATGTTTAGGAAAGTGATCAAGGGGTCAGCGTCAACAGCACTCCTAGTGTGAATATACTTTTAT
Source organism: Cyclopterus lumpus (assembly GCF_009769545.1). Taxonomy (NCBI): domain Eukaryota; kingdom Metazoa; phylum Chordata; class Actinopteri; order Perciformes; family Cyclopteridae; genus Cyclopterus; species Cyclopterus lumpus. Next base: position 5,306,571 of record NC_046972.1, read on the forward strand.
ATTTGTTTGGCCAACATGTTGAGATCAAATCTGTATTTTGTTTTTGTTTGTTTGTTTGCGTGTGTCCGCGCAGGCCTGGTGTATGACTCTCAGATGCTGAGGCACCAGTGTACGTGTGGAGACAACAGCAGTCACCCAGAGCATGCTGGGAGGATACAGAGCATCTGGTCCAGACTACAGGAGAGAGGCCTGAGGGGACAGTGTGAGGTACGGTCTCACCCCGGTCTGACCGTCACAACGTACATCTGATGTGTCTGAGCTCAGAGAGGTTGAGCATGCAGGCACATGAGATTCTGTCTGTCTTTCTAACGACATTATTCGTCATGTGTTGCACGTTGTCCCGTTCGTACAGACGATTCGCGGTCGCAAAGCCACGATGGAGGAGCTGCAGTCGGTCCACACCGAGCGCCACGTGTTGCTCTACGGCACCAACCCGCTCAACAGACTCAAACTGGATAACCGCAAGCTGGCCGGTATGTCGCGTAATCTCAAATCTGAGCCAAATTATGTTGCTTCAAAAACACTTTTAATTGAGTTACCAGTGAACATGAGAGACATTAAAGCTATCTTAAGACATTAAGCTCCGTAAATATGATCAGAAACATCAATACCAAACAGATGTTCCAGATGTCCGGTTCCTCTCAATAGCAGAGCTATAGCGACATAAAGAAGTTTTTACAGTTCTGACATCAAGTTATGTTCATACGTTTGTCTTTGAACTACATTGATTCAGTTCAAAAGAATTACAAACTGGATATGTTATCGCAAGTGCCATTAATACGCTCTGGGTCAAATTCACAAAAGGATTGCACAGCTCCCTTTCAAGGGTGACTTCCAAGCAAATAGTGCTCTTGTGCAATTTCACACATATTTCAATTAGGTCATATTAATATGTTTGGAGCATAATCGACCCCCGATCTAGGCAAAGAGCCTCATTGCTCAAGAAACGGTTAGTTCAGGGCTTGTCTTCCCATGAGTCATATTGCATATAGAGTTATGTTGAAAATGAATAACAAACTGAAACGTAATTGAATGATGTTTAAAAAATTAATAGTAATTTATATGTTTCTGTTTCCCAAGGAATCCTCTCTCAAAGGATGTTTGTGATGTTACCATGTGGGGGAGTAGGGGTAAGATAAATCTCACACACACACACACAAACAACAACGTTATTGTTGATCATCCTGTAATTCTAGAGAGCCCGTGATAAAAGCTATACTATACTGCGTTAATGAAAGACGATAGTGTTTCAAAGACGGAGCGACCGAGACACGAAAGGGAAAATGACAAGGAAGACAGGATATTAAAGAGGAAAGGAGAGTTGGCTCGGCCCACGTTTGCCTGACAGTCCGAGTCGGACCATGACAAGTCAGAGCTAATCAGAACAACATGTCCATGACCAGAGATAAAAGAAATACCTCGGCTTTCACTGTCCGAGCCAGATGGACAGTAATGCCCATTTGTGAATAAACAGAGCACAGAAGAAGGAGGAAAAAAAAGAAAAGACATTTCTACTCGGCAGTAAAGTCTGGAGAAAGAAAATCGACCAAGTCAGGCTTTCTAAAACGGATATTATTCAAGTGTTTCCTCCGCTCTTTGTTTTTTATACCATCGTTTGTTTTTTTTATCCCATCTTTCATTTGGCAGGTGGACAACGACACCATCTGGAACGAGTCGCACACGTCAACGGCATCGCGCATGGCAGCGGGCAGCGTTGTGGAGCTGGCCTGCCGAGTGGCCAAAGGAGAGCTGAAGGTGAGGAACTGGAGCCGGCAGGGAGGAAAAAAACCAGACCGACCCCCCCCCGATAACACGTTTGTGTTATTACATTTGGAAACCATTTAGTTGTATGGAAGCTAAAATGCACAAATACCACAAAAATTATGGATGAAGCCACAATGCAGACAATAATTCAAATAGTTACAGTGTAGTTGTATTATTCATGATTATCAAGCACAAGGAAGAACGTGCTGACTCCATGCAGGTTCCTGTGCACACAGAGCCTCAGCTCTTCAGGCACTGACTGGGTTGTGGATCAAAAACATCTTGACTGTGATGTTCTTGTCTGCTGGAGTTTCGTTGCCGTAAGGACGACTGCAAGGCTAAGAAAGACACATCAACTAGGAAATGAATCCGGCAAAGAAGCACGTGTCACGCTGCCTTAACCACTTCAACAGATTTATGGGTTTCAGAATGAAAAATTAATATTTTTCCTGTCTCGTCGAAGGCCTAAACGTACTTCCTTTTCCCCCTCGCAATGATTTAAAGTCCGGGCTGAACATGAAATTGTTGTTGTTGGTTCTTTTATTTGGTTCTAATTCAACAAATGTAGATAATATAATAAAAAGTATAACAACGTTTTTATAGCTGGCAGCTTCAATCCACACAGTTTCACAAAAAACAGATTGTGTAAAACAAGGCGGGCGTGCGGGCAGAGAATGAAAACCAATAAACGCCACCCTCGGGCTCAGTCCATGCTGAGCGGTGTACACGACCATTACAGGAATAAATAAATAGGGTGAAACTCATTTACAAGACAATATAGATTAATGGCCTCCACTGTCTTTACGTTGGCTTAACACTGAGTTTTACTCACTGGGAACAAGTTGACCCTTTTCAAAATAGTAAAGAAAAAGAAAAAATATATATAAATCCACATTCAGATGTTCATAGGGTTGGCCTTCATACCGTATGTTGCACCTCCCAGATTTAACGAAGAACCTCCATAATGCGTCTAGACGATTTATACTGAATATAAAGTCAAAATGATCACTGAGGAATGTGATCATAAAGCTCCTTTCCTGCTATAAATAGAAGCAGCTTTGATGTGAACCAACCTCACACGAACCAGGAAACATTCAGGCCTTTCTTTCTCTAAGTTTCCAAAAGAAGATTTTTGCCAGCGCATCATAAAAAGTGTATGACTTTAAAAACGGTACCTTTTTATTAAAGCCTTTCATATGCAGCGAAACACTTAATTAATAGCGTTGTCTTCTTCTTCTGCACAGAACGGCTTTGCTGTGGTCAGGCCGCCGGGGCATCACGCAGACCCTTCTAATCCAATGTAAGTGTGTGTGTGTGTGTGTGTGTGTGTGTGTGTGTCACATGCTCCGCCTGACCAGAGTGAGTTTCCCTGTTCTTGCTGCACTGTCAGCAGCCTCTCTGTGGAGGATATTGATGACGTGATAGAGAGATGACAAAGGGGAAAAATAAGGAAGATTAATGGCTTTTTCTTCATTTAATTTTTTGTGTATGTTGTTTTTTCTTCTTTTTTTACTGACGCTCGGACCGCTCATCGTCTTCTCATCTATCTCGAGTACGGCTACTGCACCGTTTGCCATTTTACATTTTTGACATGCACAGCAATGCATGGTCGCTACCCAACAGACGCGCGCGCACACACACACACATACACACACATACACATACACATACACATACACACACGCACACGCACACGCACACACACACACACAGCGCTCAGCAAGAGACACACGGCCTTCTCAATAGTCCCCATGACTCTACATCACTCGAGTTGCAATTCAGCAAGTCTTGACTCTCTTGTCTGTTCGAATGTCCGTTTCATCCGTCACATCCTGTGTCTACCAGGGGTTTCTGTTACTTCAATTCTGTGGCCATAGCCGCCAGGAAGCTCCAACACAGGCTCAGCGTCAGCAAGATCCTGATTGTCGACTGGGTGAGACGGCTCGTTGTTGTTGTTTGTATTGATTAAAAACCCTCACATGCTCACAGTATACTCCATCATGAATTCATCTCTCTGTGGTATTGCAATGTGCAATATATAACTGTCTTCCCTCATCCTGTCGCTAGGATATTCACCATGGCAACGGCACCCAGGAAGTGTTCTACAGCGACCCCAGCGTGCTCTACATCTCACTTCATCGCTACGACGATGGGAACTTCTTCCCGGGCAGCGGGTCGCCGGCTGAGGTGGGTGACGTCCAGAACCCACACTGCAGTCTAATCGCGTCTCCGTGATATTACAGGCCGACACGTGGCAATCACTCTCTACATCGAAGTGCAACGCGTTCATTTTTTTTGTTGGGGGGGGGTCTAGGTTGGTTCTGGAGCGGGCGAGGGCTTCAACGTGAACGTGGCGTGGACAGGAGGACTGGACCCACCCATGGGGGACGCCGAGTACCTCGCTGCATTCAGGTAGAGCCGACCACCGCTCTGTTTAAAGACACATTTAAAGAGGGCCCCGAGCCTCCAGAGGCAGCTTCAATGAGATTGTTGCTCCAAAACCTTGTTCGGTCGGGTGGCGACGCGGTTACTGCGAAGGACCACAGCATGGGATTCACTTCATTGGCATCCGTGCTGTGTCACCTTCTCGTCTTTTATGGAAGCGTCTGCACTCAGCGTGTGTCTCTCCTCTCCACTCGCATGTTGTTCTCTCTTTGATTTGTCGCCTCATGTTGCGTTGCCTCCCACAGAAGTGGAGAGGAGCTTTTTATTTACGGACCGGTTTACACGTCCGGCTGTCAGATGTCTTTTTACGTCTACGGTGTCCTGCAAATTGTTTATAATGTTCCTGCCGCTCTTCTTATACGGGATGGATGAAAAAGGACACAACGTTCAAACTGGAGAGAAAGTGAAATAGAGTAGATCTTTGTTCCGTTAAAGCTTGCTTCAAACTGAATGCACATAGTTTATCTTTGTGTCTTGGATGAGGTGTTTGTTCACATTCTTATTAGTTTTGCCACCAGCTGTGCTTTTATTGATCAGGATAAGGACGTTCAGTTGAGTTGTAATAAGACAACTTCTCTCATTTCCTCTCCACCGAGCCACAACAAACACGCTTCAGCTGATCAGAGGCTCGGCTTCACATCGCCTCTGACGCACTGCTTTGCGTAATTCGTAATCTCTCTCATTTGGAGAGCATGTGTCTCACACTCCATGTTTCCAGTAACGTCAGATGCTTGACAGTAAAACGGTCTGAGGGTCTTGTGTTTGACTTCCTGCCCGTGGGTTGGATAATTGTCATCGTGGGGGGGGGGGTTGGCACCAATAAAGTTTCAGTGGTGTGGGCCTTTTGGTTGTCTGGCACGTCGAGCCACAAGGAAACTGTGGCAACCGCATGGTTACTGGAAAAGTTGCACAAGCACAAGCATGAATATGTTTATAAACGATACTTGAGCACAATTACATAAATTCAAACACGCACACAGTGTCCTTGAGAGGCAAGTGAAAAATAAACGTCTCTCTGATTTGTCTTCTGTGTTTTGGACTTTACTGACAGTCCAAGATCTTAGAGAGATTATCCTGGAATAACCTTTTTCTAGGATCTTTTGACCTGTTCTCCGGTGTTTATAGTTGTAATACTCATTTTCGCATTAAGTATAACAACAACAACAAGAAACACGTGGCAGCTGGTTTTTTTCACCTGTTACACAGTTCAGAAAAAATATATACAGTATATATAAAGGACATAAGAAAGAATATCCTGGCTAACCATATTTTCAAGTAAAACCCTTTAGCTCAGATTTAGAAAAGGTTTCTTCAGGGCTTCTGTGTCCACACCAGCCAGATGGGTGGACCTTGATCCTTCACTGAAGAAATGACGAAATAGGTGGTTACCTCCATGAATGACCAGCCTCAGTGAATTGACTTCCTGTCATTACCGTCAACCTCCATTAATATTCAATTCAGTCAAGTAGCACCGACCCGGATGCTGAAGCGGACTCTCCTGCCTCCCTCGACCGTTCTTGAGCGAAACACAGGTTCCCTGCAAGCCTCAGGACCGCCTCTTTGTAGCTGGACTCTGACCTCTGACCTTTCTGTGGAGCAGAGCAACTGATTTTCCTACGAGAATAATTCAAAGCGGGGGATGGGGAGGGGGAGTTGTGCACCCAGTGTTTTTTTTACGGGGGAACGGTTCATCTCCATGGCAGCGGCTGGTCCAATTGATTTTTTTGCCGGCACTCCAAAAAATATACCTGCAAGTTGAACTCGGGTGTTTTGATGGGATTACATTTCCGTAAAGTTTAAAGCCAACAAAGCGAACATGTCTTTTATTCATCTGGCTGGTTTCATGCAGACCCGTCTGTTTGTTCCTGAACATCAGAGCTGAACAGGAAAAGTTGTGAGCACAGTGAGCGAGGAGTGTTTTGTTTTCAGGGTGAGAGACCTCCCCTTTCCTATCAGGATCAAATGTATGTCTTTTGTTGAAAATAGAAAATGTTTTGGAAACGATTTAATAATAAAATGAAGTTGGACAAAGAAGTTGAGCGGGACGTGCCTCTTCAAGTTCAATGGTAATGACGAGACGGATTCAAAGCATCATTTTGATTATATAATGCCAATTATAAGGCCTGGGGTTCAGATCTGGACCTAATAGAAGTTCTGAGCGGTTCTCTGTTTGGTTCAATCTGCCCGGAGCCTCAGATGGTGGGGGTTCACCACATCAATACTTTCCAGATAAATGTCTGCTCCGTTACAGAAAATAATCCTCATCGTAAGATCTGATGTGAGAGAGTTGAGGTCACGGAGGTGAAACTTGAGCTGGATGCATTAAAAACAGAAATCGGTGCCTTTTGATATGGTCGAGAGAGAAACAACGAGACATAAATTTGTATTTCTGGGTAATCCCCCTTTTTATTAGCTGAAACATATGACAGGAAATGTGGCAAGAGAGAGAGGTCTATGCAACCATAGCCTGTATAAAAGAAGTGGAGGTAGTTACTGTGACGTCACCCAGGCACCCGGCTGTCCACACAGCTTGTGGACCTTTCTGAAGCCTCGAGTCCGGCGCCATCTTGGATTACGCCCCTCGCCATATTGTCTTTTTGCAACCAGTGAACGGAAGTGACCATATTTAGACAGCGGAGGAGTGACGTAGAGACTCTGGTAGCTGTGACCTGTCAATCACAGTAAGCC